>NC_024327.1:2696923-2709436 GCF_000523025.1 Cynoglossus semilaevis
GATGGATGAGACTGACCTGCATGCCTACTTAGGGCTGCTAATCTTAGCATTCAAAACTCCTTTTTGCACATTTCTATTCTTTCTTAAGCTTTAGAAATACTATACAAATATTGCTTACCACCTATACAGTAAACAATAAGACAATTGACAGTGTCATAGCAACGAGTGGTGTCTTAAATAAATGCAGTCTTTCTGCCAGGTGAAGAGGGAAAACTCAGGTATTCACACAATTTGTGGTGAATGACAAGTTATTTCTTCAAGCAAAATAAGATTTGGTGTTTAAAATTCAATTAAGCTGCTTATATTGAAGGTTTAGTGAAGACGGGAGGTGGAAAAAAAGAGCCTCGAACAGCGGTTCCAACCACACACATATAAAACAACATTTGATTTTAGTGTTTAACTAAATCTAAACTGAACTATATATACAGAAGTATATACAGTTCATTATCCTAAACAAGTGTCTGGGTACGGCAGCACAATTATTACATTTCTATATCTCACTTTGCAGTGGCGGAGAGCGTAATGAATTTGTCTATGAAAGTTTTGGCTTCCGTGGCATCCTGGAATATTTTCTGCTCCGTACCGTAGTTGAATATCAATCTGGCTGGGAAAAGGATGTCATGCTTGACTCCGGCGTCTCTCAGTTTCTTTTTGGCTATATCTAAGGTACGATGTTGTCCGGTGACTTCAGATGAGAAGTCCGGGTAAATGCTGATCCGGGCGCCGTTGAAGGTCAGGGGAGCGTGCAGACGAGCGAGCTTCAGGATTTTTTCCTTCTCTGGAGAATGGTGAATTCTGGCGATCATAGTCCTTGGACGCCCGAAAGGGCCTTTTTCAACCTTTTCTGGTAAGCCGGTGATTTTAATATTGCAGCGTCTGGGTCGGTTCTTGAGATCCATTAACTTAAGCTTAGTGGACTCGTTAATATCCAGTAGCTTGGAACACCGCTTCTCAAGGGCTGTGATACGAGATTAGTGGTCGGATGTGAGGCCCTCCAAGTCAGAGATGCGTGTTGTGTGATCTGCGAGGGAGGTCTGGAGTTGTAGGAGATTAGAGTCAAGCGTATTAAATCTGGTATTCATAGCTTCGTGTAGTTTCCCGATGGCAGCCAGGACGCTAGACAGCATCGGCTGTGGAGTTGAAGTTTCCGTGGGATTAGTAGCGGAGCCGGGGCTGCTACTCGTCCTTAGGTCGGTGCTAGCGTCGCTGGTTATTTCCATCGTGGGAGCTGTATTTCCGTTTTTTTCCGAGTTTGCGATCTAGTGCGACAGTTTCCCCTTGGTTTTGTTTCTGGTAGCTCTCATTCATCTTCACATTGTGGTATGTTTTTCTTTCTTAGGTTTTCACATGGTTTTAATTGCTTATGGTATTTTGTGTACTTTGTAGACTTTGTCAGCGGAAGCAAACCATGTTGCCTTCAGTATTTAGTGTCGGAGAACCGCAGCCTTCTTTACAATACCCACAATAGGGCTAAAGCGCCACCTGCTGTAAAACGAATGAAATTATTCGTTCACGACTCGTTAATTTTACTGTTCGAGAGTCAAAGATCCGAATCAGTAAAAAGAGTCGGTCTTCCCATCACCACTAGCCACTCGAAAATACGGTACTTTAATTTGTTATTGATATTATTGTTTGTTATTATTATTATTACAGTTAGTTGTGTGGGATTTGTTTGGTTTGGGAAAAAATGGGTGTAATGCAACAGCTTGTTCTTACTCTCTTAATCTGCTATTGAAAGAAATGTTTGTTTTGTTTTCCTATAAAAATGTTTCAATTGTATACTTTTTGCAAACCCCAATTAAAAAAGTTAAAAAAAAGAAAGACACAAACTTTCAGACCATAGTCTTGAACCTTGAACCGCATATTTTATCATTTTTCAACAACGTTCGCTGCTACAACAAGATGATTCCATTTCAAGTAATAACAGCTGTATCACCTTTGTCAAATACAGTCACTATCACACATTTTCAATTGTCTTCCTGTTGGTGAACACTTCAGAAACCCTTTACTCTCTGTGAGAGCAAACACAGTTGGAGAATGACAACATGAGTCTGTCGTTTACTAGAATATTTCAAACTACATTTAAAATATATTAAAGGTTTTATGTAAATCTGTTATACGCAAACATGACTTTTATTGTTTGTTCTGTGACATTTTTTGTCAACTCTGCCACTTGACTGAGGTTGAAATAATGCAATTGCTAAATGTATATATATTTTATTCTCTATATCTATGATTTAAAACTATGTTTGTGTCTGTCTGTCTTTCTTTCCACCTGTGTGTGGAGTTAATCAGTGTCATCACCCTCACCTGTCTGTCATCAGTCTCACTGGTGTCACCTGGTGTCCGGGGTATATAAACCTGTCCTCCTCAATCAGTCCTATTTCGGTGGTTATTGTTGGGGTGGATTGTTCATTATGATTGTGTGGTTCCTCATGTTGCTTGTTTCATTACTGCATTTTTGTTTCTTTGTTCTGTTGTTCCTGTTTCCCAGTGATTTTGTGATTTATGGACTTTGTGAATTAACTTATTGCACATGTGGAGAGTCTGTGGATGAAGGTGTAACACAATCGTCCGCCTCGGTCAACAGTCAGTTGTTAGTGAAACTGCTGAAGGCGGCTGGTCTTTCTGATCCTTACTTTGACTTGGTGTGTTTGCAACAATGGATAAATGTTTTTGATTCACTAGTAGATGAAGCAGAGACTTTATTTTAAAAAAAACACACTGCTTTTTGAACATTGCTTTTGATCCTTAGCTGGTGGAACACTAGAACCACCCTGACAAAAATAAACAAAGTGGCTGGATTTTGGATAAATCTGGACAATCTGGAACATTGTCTTGTCCACTGTGATGTCTCTCATGTCCAGACAGAGCTCAGGTGTCCTGATGATTTATTGATTATCACATGTTTCTAATCTTAACCTAAAGAACCAGTGATTTTGAACCTTGTAAAATAACTTCCTGCACCTGAAGAGGGTCTACCTCGTGCTGCATTTGGGTCCTGCCTACTTTCACACACTCAATGCAGAACAAATCAAAAAATTTGTTGATTATTTGATATAATTTTAAGTTTAATGGAATATATTTCAGGTAACCTGGGTATGGATGTTTTAGTTAATTAATGGTAATTAAGAGCAGCAATCTTTTGTCATTAAAGTGAAATGTAATATTTCCTTTAGATAGTTATTTAAAGGACAGCAATCTTAATAAATGTGCATTAAACAAACATTACATCATGCATTTTTCTGAGGTTTATTCAGTAGTAGAGGCAGCTGGATGATGACTTTCTGATTCACTTTTTGACTTTTAGGAGAATTCCTCTCTACTGGTAACGTTAAGTAAAACCATGGAGGCAGCCATGTTGCCGGAGTGTTGACATCAATCAGCTACTCGATTGGTCTAGCACGATCACGTCGAACTGTGCCACCACTCGCGAACCAAAATCTTATTACACACTAATACACATTTTCAATTGTCTTCCTGTTGGTCAAAATGGGCAGGGTTCACCTTATAGCCTATAAGGCTCAAATGCCCTTTTTATTTAGTTGAAGAAAAATAACTCAAAAGTTGAGCGGTCCAGAGACGACATTGACTGATGAACATATTGGACAAAACTGGAAAGAAACAAATAGGAAAATGTTTGGACTTTGGTCATAAAGACAAGGAAGTGAGAAGAGGGGAGATGTTTCACTGTGGTGGTGAGAATAGATAGTAGTATAATGTATGTCACTGTCTCTGAAGGACTCAAGGGTCACTCACTCCACAGCCGTTTCCATCTTCTGTCCCTCAAACACAGCATTTTCTTCCAACTGTCCAAATCCTTTTGCCATGGTGAACAGAAAAACCCAATCCATAAAGATTTTTATTTATTTATTTTTTTACAATTTAAAAAAAAAAAAAATTGCGTTGCTACATCCACTATTCTGTTCATTCAGGACCCTCTCGGATTGGACCTTGACCTCGTCAGACATACTTTGTCTCTGTCCCATTTGTCTGAGAAGTGTTGACTTATTGTATTCCTAAGTGCTGTATAGAGACAGAAAACAACGACCAGTATGCAAAAACCACACAATGGGTTTACATTCCATAGTATTTACAGTCATACTACACTACACAGAAGATACTGCACTGAATGACCTGAAGACACCAGGATGGAAGAATCAGCTCTATATTAATAATAGTAAGTGCTGGGTTGGGAGTACATCATGTCCATGTGTTGTTCACAGAACTGTGTGTGTGTGTGTTGAGGAATGCTCCATCTAGAGTCTGAAGGCTGTGACAGACAAAGGCAAAAACCATCTGAAATAATTGTGTTCCAACAATATAATACAGGGACTATTGTGTGGGAAGTGAACACAGCGTTGTCTGATTGAAACTACTGCGTCTCAGGAAGGTCTCAGACATTTTTCTTTCCAAAGTGACGAGAAGAACAGAGAAGACATTCCTCTTTTATCAGAAGGCTGTTTTTAGTTGTAGATGTTGTTAAAGAACAACATTATTGCTGGAACTCTTTAACAGGGTTTCCTCACATGAATGACAGTTGTTTAAGCCTCACTTTAGGTTTCCTTTAGCTGTTGGTGAGCTACTGTTTGAAGATGGCGGATCAGATGTAAAGAAAGGCAGTTTTTGTGATTATGAGAAAATAGACAAGGGCTGTCAAACATACGGGCCATAACCGGCCCGTTTGGGGTTTAAATCCGGCCTGCTTGATGAATTTTGAAAATAAAACAAATACACAAACACTTCATGTTCAGGAAATGTTTTGTAAGATTATATTTCATTATATATAATTATAATAACATAATTAAGATTTGTTTGAAATTGATTTGTATGAAAACAAAGGGGAAAAATACTAATACACCTGTGCATATATTTGTATGAAAACAAAGGGGAAAAATATGGCTTTATTGTTATTTTAGGTAATCATGTTATGATTGTACTGGTTCAGCTCATTGGATATCTAATTAGATTGTATGCAGCACCTGAATTAAAATGAGTTTAACAGCCCTGCATTAGCCTGACTGTGATCAGAGTGCCCCCTGGCCTGTCTGCTACACCAAAATTGTAAAAATAAAATAAAATTATAAGATCATTACCATGACAATATCATTGGTACTGGTACAGTAAAGGAAAAGCAGTTAGCATTATCATTGTTAGTATTATTATTAAATGTATTTATTTTGTTAATATACTTTTCATTTATTTACTTTTACAGGCAGTGTAGGAGAATACCATGTTTAAAGGCTTTTTTTTTAAATTGTTGTACATTTATAAATGATGCTGAAGCTATTTAACCAAGCCATCACGTTGGGAGTTATAAATTTTACTCAGTCAATTAAAAAAGGCTGGGCAGTTTTTCCACTCTCTAATGAGCAAATGTTTCCCTTATCAACTGTAATTATACAAATGATCACAATCATGTTACCAGTTATTCTGCTCACGACCTACGGTGTATCGCAATTATGTCGCCATCTCCCATAAATTCATGTCTTATTCCATCAATCCGATGAATGGAATTAAAACTCATCAACTACTCTGCACAGGAACTAGTTGGCGAGCAAAGCAGATGAATACATCGTTACGTGACACTATACGTGGAAGATGCCTTTGTTTACATTCACTGGTTGTATGTCAGGCATTAGATTGTGCTACACTCACTTACTTTTGTTTGTGTTGCCCTTCATTATGGCCAGGTGTAGGTCAGACTCTTCTGATGTTTTCATGTCCTCGATAATGATGTTACCACTGTGTTAGTGTAGGTGAGTTCCGATTTACGCTACACCGTAGGAACTGAACTCCGGCCTGTAGTCAAGATTATATTCTCTCCTGAAGTTGTAACTTCCTTCCACTGTCTGCAGGAGGTGTCTAGAAGTGGTATACTATACTTAGCTATAATTTTCTTTTTCACTGGCTTGTTTTTGAGTAAATCTTGCATACTACACCTTGTGTACTACACCAAGTGTGCGTCCCTTGCCTCCTGCACGTCTTTTGCTCTTTAGGTTGAATGGTAAAAGCAAACACAGGATGTTTGAACAGGCACAAATTGATTTGTCAAGTCACACAGTGGTCACTGTACCACTGACTTCCTGTTGCCGGACATGGTCAATCCAGGATTGGTGATGATTTGGTTGTGAAGTATGGTTGCATCATTGACACCACCAGGCAAGGACTCAAGATACAAAATGCTTTAGTTTAAATGTTTGCACTGAACTCATGAAAAATGGATGTGGTTGATCTGAATGGCATTCAATTAGTGGCCACAACATTAGGTACCAGACATGAACCATGGGTTTTTTTTTTTCATACTGTTGTAATGACCCCAGAAACTTCTCTTAGAGAATCTGGGGTGGTGCAGGATGCTAATTGGACGATTAAACAGTTTTCCTTAACAAGTAGATAAAAAGGTGTAGCTGAATTATTTGTCAGAGCAGTACATGAATAATGAGCTAATTGTGTTTGTGTATGTGGTGCTTTGGCCCAGAGGCAATGTCTCTGTCATTCGTTTGGAACCCCAGGGTTCACCTCCTGGGCAAGATCGAATCCTGGTTACTGGTGCAGTGTGATCTGGGTGGCGGTCATGAAAACTGCTGCCCCCGCGACCCGGTAACAGATAAGCGGATGAAAATGGATGGATGGATGTTTGTGTATCTCTTTCATTTCTCACATTGTTAAGAAAATGAGTATCAAAACACAAATGTAAGAAATATGGCCAAAATAAAGAGTCTAGATAATACCAAAGAGTTTTCATTCATTGTTCAGAGTTCAGAGTGGAGGACAGCGGCTGACACAGTAACAGGGTTGGCAGACAGATATGGGAGCAAAACTCCCGGAGAAGTTGCTTCACCAGCAGTGCCCACATCTAACAAGCCTCCAACTCCAACAGCTGCGGCTGCTTACTTAATAATGGCTCATTGTTCCTGGCCTTTGTAGGTGTGTAAATACCTGTATTTCTGTCCCTGTGAGGACCTTTTAGAGCTGCACAGAGAATGTGTGGAGTTGTTATTGTTACTGTTGATCGAATTACAAACATTTTGGCCGATTCTTCTCAACTTTTGAGACAGCTGATTCGGAATTGGATATGTTTAGAGATAAGGAGAAAGGTCCGTTAAGCCAATAAATATAAGATGGTAATATATAGTATGTTTAATTTAAAAAGTGTATCTTTATTTTAAAGTTAACTGTCCCGTTAAATCTTATAGTGACATGTATTTACATGCTGTCAGAATTAGTGTGCTAAATCACTGTACAGTCAACATGTCAGGTCAGATGATAGACGTGTATGGAAACCAAAAAGTGAAAAGTTGTTTAAAAAAAGCCAACGTGGGAAATCACATTCAGATATCAAACGTGGGTTGAGTGTCTTGGTCGGGTTTTACAGATGCAAACGATGTAGCTTTAAGAACGAGTTTAACTAGTGTTTCTGTTTAAAAGACTAAAATGATGAGAACTGTTGCGCCTAACAAAACTTAGAAGAATTTTCAGTAGAAGAACCACCGTCTCTATGTCCTCTGGATAAAAAAATGTTCCCCCCCAAAAAGCGTACTTTTATTCTTATTTAATTACTCATGTAGTGGATTTTCTAAATTTTAGTTAGGCTTTGTTGGCTTATTCCAGAAACACAGTCGTGCCATTTAATTTCACTGACATTAAGGGCTGTGGCAAGGGAATTATTGGGGTTATCCTTATACTTAGCTTCAGGGTGAAAGGGCTGGGGTGGAATGGGGTGTATTACCGGATTATAGGTTTTTAGGATTAGTTGGTCGTTTCGGATAATTTGTACTATCTTATTGTAAGACACATCTGCAGTAGTGGACCTTGGGGTCAGTGAGTGTTTCGGCCATTATCACTAGACACTCTCCCTCTAGGAAGGCCCCAGGGTGTGTATTGCGAATTAATTGCTATTAGGTTTATTAACATTACTTCCTAACTTAATCTGTTGCTCCTGTTTTTGAGCTAAGGTTACAGTTTATTATTTAATTATGTCTATTGTGTTTGAAATTAACTATTGTAGGTCAATTTTAGGTATTCTCACACATTTTGTGTTATGTACTAAATGCTTTTCAGCTTTTATTATGAAAGACAAGCATTTTTTCATTCATTTTCTGCAAATATTCAGTATAATGCATTGGGATTTTTCCCAGAAAGTCTCCTCTAATTTTAAACCACGATAAAAAGCATAATTTCCATTACCAAAATGAATAAAAAAAGAACTTCATCATCATTACAAAACAGTCACACATGGTACCACAACTTAAATTCAAACACCGGAAAACAAGGACAATTTTCTATGAACTGTAGTTTTCTTACTGTTAACAAACCGGTCATGTTTAACATTACTAAATTGGGACCACATCACCATCAACTGTCTGCAACTAAAAAGTATAACTCTTTTGTTGTTGATAACAAAACAATAACCTCCACAAAACTCTTGTCTTTTATTTTCTGTTGTCTTGCAGTGACAGAAAACGACAATATCATAAAAATGTGTTCAGTCTGAACAGTGAATCCCCAATGAGTGGAGTGAAACTACTACGAACCATTCTCTCACCTACGTATAGCACCGTGGTACAATTTGGTACAAAAGATTGTGTTTTCTTTTCTGTCTGTCATGTAACAATGAGTTGGAAGGGGAAAAAATGTGCCCCCAGATGTTTTTGTGAAGACGTTTTTTTTTAAACTGTGAATAGCTGGGTTGCAAAATGACGATGGAGGTGACAAAAAGGAAGAGAGTGAAGACAGAGCATAAGATCAAGTGTTGGAAACTAAGGAAATAGAAATGTTGTGAAGACTTCAGGAAGGAAGGAAGGGCAGTTCTGGGCCGTGTTGAGAAATTCCCAGATGATTGGGAGACTACAGCTGCAGTGATTATGGAGACAGGTAGGAAGGTGCTAGGTATGTCCTCTGGGCAGAGAAAGGAGGACAAAGAGACCTGGTGGTGGAATGATGAGATCCAGGAGAGTGTGCAGAGAAAGAGATTAGCGAAGAAGAGATGGGACAGTGACAGAACAGAAGAGAACAGACTGGAGTACAAAGAGAGGACAAGGGAGGTGAAGAGGGAAGTGGCCAAGGCCAAACAAAAGGCATATGAGGAGTTGTATGAGAGTTTGGAAACAAAGGAAGGAGAAAAGGAGTTGTATAGATTGGCGAGACAGAGAAATCAAGCTGGGAAGGATGTGCAGCAGGTGAGGTTGATTAAGGACAGAGAGGGGAATGTGATCACAAGTGAGGAAAGTGTGCTGAGAAGATGGAAGGAATACTTTGAGGAGTTGTTAAATGAGGAAAATGAAAGGGAAAGTAGAAACGAGGAGCCAGAGACTAGTAGGAAGAAGGTAGATCAGGTTAGAAAGGATGAAGTTAGAAAAGCCCTGAAGAGGATGAAGAGTGGAAAGTCAGTTGGTCCTGATGACATACCAGTGGAAGTATGGAAGTGTTTAGGAGAAGTGGCAGTAAATTTCCTGACTGGTTTGTTTAACAGAATTTTAGAGACTGGCAAGATGCCTGATGAGTGGAGAAAAAGTGTTCTGGTGCCAATTCATAAGAAGGGTGATGCACAGAGTTGTAACAACTACAGAGGGATAAAGTTGATGAGCCATACAATGAAGATTTGGGAACGAGTAGTTGAAGCTAGGTTGAGGCAGGAAGTGGAGATTTGTGAACAACAGTATGGTTTCATGCCTAGGAAGAGTACCACAGATGCAATATTTGCCTTGAGGATGTTGATGGAGAAGTACAGGGAAGGTCAGAAGGAGCTGCATTGTGTATTTGTAGATCTAGAAAAGGCATATGACAAAGTGCCAAGGGAGGAATTGTGGTTTTGTATGAGGAAGTCAGGAGTGGCAGAGAAGTATGTTAGTTTGGTGCAGGACATGTATGAGAATAGTACAACAGTAGTGAGGTGCGCTGTTGGGAGGACAGAAGACTTCAAAGTGGAGGTGGGACTACATCAAGGATCGGCCCTGAGCCCCTTCTTGTTTGCTGTGGTGATGGACAGATTGACAGATGAGGTCAGACAGGAGTCCCCATGGACTATGATGTTTGCAGATGACATTGTGATCTGTAGTGAGAGTAGGCAGCAGCTAGAAGAGAACCTAGAGAGGTGGAGGTTTGCACTAGAAAGAAGAGGAATGAAGGTCAGTCGCAGCAAGACAGAGTACATGTGTGTAAACGAAAGGCAGAACAGTGAAATAGTGAGGCTACAAGGAGCAGAGGTGGTGAAGGTGCAGGAGTTTAGGTACTTAGGATCAACTGTTCAGAGCAGCGGAGACTGTGGAAGAGAGGTGAAGAATAGAGTACAGGCAGGATGGAACAGCTGGAGAAAAGTGTCAGGAGTGATCGGTGGCAGAAGAGTGTCAGCTAAGGTGAAGGGAAAGGTTTACAGGACAGTGGTGAGACCAGCCATGATGTATGGTTTAGAGACAGTAGCAATAGGCAGAAGACAGGAGGAGGAGCTGGAGGTGGCAGAGTTAAAGATGCTAAGATTCTCTTTAGGAGTGACAAGAATGGACAGGGTCAGGAATGAGGTCATTAGAGGGACAACACAGACAGGAAGGTTTGGAGAAAAAGCTAGAGAAGCCAGATTGAGATGGTTTGGACATGTGCAGAGGAGGGACAGTGGATACATTGGTAGAAGAATGTTAGAGATGGAGCTACCAGGTAGGAGAAAGAGAGGAAGGCCAAAGAGGAGATATATGGATGCAGTGAGGGAGGACATGCAGATAGTTGGAGTCAGAGTAGAAGATACAGAGAACAGGGAGAGATGGAAATCAATGATTTGCTGTGGCAACCCCTGAAAAGAAAAGGGACAAAGCCAAAAGAAGAAGAATAGCTGGGTTGGTACTGACAGCAGGTGTATGCAGATAAAAATCTAAAAGGTAGTTTAAACAAAAACAAAGTAAGTAACACCAATGTAGCCCACAATGAGTGACAGTGACATCTGAAAACTATTGGATAAACCGAGTAAATAAATTCAAGTTGGAGGGTTGAGCTCCAAGTAGCAAAGGGTAGGTCCCTGAGTGTGAACCCCTGATGAATGCTAGGAGTTCACAATAAACATGAGCCATTCAGATGACAGCGACAAACTGTACAGGAGTTCTCTAATGTTTAGGCATGAAAACTGAACGACCATCTGTCCTATACCAACAAAAAAACATCATCATCATGTGATGTGGGTCAGTCACCATCACTGAACATTTGACTGATAACAAAAACACAGCATGGGTTTTGGCACTGGAACTTGGACTATTTCACTGTTGTGCACGTTATTCAGAAACTAAAGATTTCAAGTGTATCAAAACAAAAAAGACTTGGCATAAATGCTGCCAACACCATTTCTATGACAAGGGAAAAGCTAAGAGTTAAATATATGACATTTTCTAATGTAAGGTTTTTGGAGGAAAAAAGTGAGATGACTCAAATCCATCACATTTCTAATCAATTAATTAAATGTAAATTTCTGTCAACTCGAATGACGTAACTGGAGCAGGGGTCATTTTGACTAAACAGACATGACAGGTGACCTGCCATGATGGAGGCTAAGTCGATGACTATTATCTTGACTACATTTACTTTGTTTATAAAACTACAGTAGGCAGGATCTGTATCGGCGACACTAACAAATAATAACTTCATAACCTTTGAGCATAATATAGATGAAGTGGTTTGTAAGTAAACAAAAATGTGCAGCTCATTTTGGCTTTGACCAATCACACAGCACATCACAGGAAGCAGACAGACCTACTGGCAATAACAACATTATATCAAACACTGGCAGCATCTTGGCACCGGCTGCAAGCACTGAAAACAAAACAGTGGGGGGAAAAAATGTAAAAACGTCATTATCAGCAGACATGGAGAGATTGTCTCAGGTCATATGTGCAGAACAAGAGAGTCAGAGAGCTGCCGTCCAAGAAGTGTTTACTTAAAAATTATCTTTTTTTTTTTTCTAACCTCAGTTTCCTGCCTACTGCAGTTTGACTGTCCTACAGCACTGTTGAGAGTTGAGAGATACATCTTGCAGGGACACATCAGTGATGTAACCTGGGGTCACTGGGTGTTTTGGGTTTTTCAATCATCAGACACCCTCACCCAGGCGATCCGACCAGAGGTGATCAGACTCCGGCCTGTGTCCCAGCAGCGTTCTTGTGGCTTTCTCTGCGGCTTCAGTTGCAGATCTGCTGGCCTTCCTCATTGCCTCCCTTGTGAGGCCCAGCATAGTGAGGACTTTGCAGAGGGACCGCCCTGCAAATCCTCGGCAACCCACCTCCAGGGGTTCACAGTATGTCTTCCAGCCTTGGCTCCTGCACTCGTCCACCAGCTCCTGGTACTTGGCACGCTTCCTCTCATTGGCCTCTTCCATGCGCTCTTCCCAGGGAACTGTGAGTTCCAGAATGATCAGCTGCTTGGTGGAATCTGAGACAATGATCATATCTGGTCAGTGCCGTGTGGATGTAATTCTGGCTGGAATCTTCAGCTGTTTGCCCAGATCCACTTCCAGTTGCCAGTCAGTGGCGGAGG
>NC_024327.1:2709644-2723530 GCF_000523025.1 Cynoglossus semilaevis
CTGCACACTGGGGACAGGATAGTGTCTCCGTTTTGCCCCAGACATGGCGGTTGCCACTTCCAGAGCTTCGTCTGCCCTCCATTTCCTGCCTGTTCGCACCTGGATGCCAGCCGATGCCACCTTCGTATCCCTGAATTCCCTGTACTGCAGGATTTCCCGTGTTCTGGTCACCATGAACTCTTCAGTGAGTCCACTGAACGGGATCGGCAAGAGCAGAGGCCACAGGATCCGGGGCAGGACGGAATGTTGGTAAATCCAAGCCTTAAATCACCCTGGCAGGCCTGATTTGTCAACACGCCTCAGCCAGTGCTCGGGCTCCTTGCTGGTTCTCTGGATGGATGTGGAATCTTTGAGGCTGCAATCAAAGTACTTCCCGAGGCTCTTAACTGGCTGCTCTGTGATGGAAGGGATGGTGGGTCCAGCCAGAGAGAAACGGAACTTGTCTGTTTCCTTTCCCATCTTGAGCACTGGAGACCTGGATTTTACTGGCTTTAAGCTCATCCTTGCCCATGTGATGAACTTCTCTAGGCCTTGGAGAATCAATCTACTGCCAGGGACAGATATGGTGGTGACTGTTAGGTCATCCATAAAAGCTCTTATAGGGGGCTGGCGTACTCCAGATTTTGTCAAGGGTCCCCTACAGTCCACCTCTGCTGACTTGACGATCATGTTCATGGCGAGTGCAAACAAAATGACTGAGATTGTGCAGCCTGTTATTATGCCTTCCTCAAGTCTGTGCCAGTCTGATGTACCTGACCCAGCAGTGACTCTTAGCCTGAAATTGTTGTAGTATTCCAGGATAAGGTCTGTAACTTTGCTGGGAACATGATATCGCAGGAGGGCGAGCAACAAGCTTGTAAGGTATGGAGCCGTACACATTGGCAAGGTCCAGCCAGAGTACGGTCAAATCGCCTTTTCCTTCATGAGCCTCCCTGATGAGCTGGGTCACCACACCAGTGTGTTCCAGACAGCCAGGCACTCCAGGAATCCCACCCTTCTGAACAGAGGTGTCAATGTAGCTGTTCTTCAGAAGGAACTCTGTTAGTCATCACGTCAAAATGCTGAAGAAAATCTTGCCTTTGACGCTTAGCAGCGAGATGGTTCTAAACTGACTGATGTCCTTTGAGTCCTCTTCCTTCGGGATCCATACACCCTCTGCGCATCTCCATTGGCCTGCAACTTTTCCCTTGCGCCAGATCACCCTCAAAATCTTCCACAGGTGTCGAAGTAGATGTGGGTAGTGTTTGTACATGGTGTATGGAACACCACTGGGGCTGATGCTGTTCTGGCTCCCCTCACAACCTCCTGCACTTCTGTCCAGCTGGGCTCTCTCATTACAAACTCCACTGCTGGCGCTTGCGGGCTTATAAGGGCCCTCTGTGGTCCAAGCTCCTGGTCCCTGTCTAGGTCGCTCAGGGTGTTGTGCAAGAAAGCGTTTGCCTCCGCAGTTGAGCACATGAGGTTGCCACTGCGCTTATCGCCCAGCAGCTTCTTCTTGGAAATGAACGCAGTGTGCTTCCCTGCTCTCTCCTTTCTCCACCTTCGGTGCCACTCTGCCCGACGCAGCGTCATGAGCTTCTTCCTCAGGATGTTGCGAAGATCAGCGAGTGGTTGTTTCTCCTCTTCACTGACCACCTTGTACTGTTTCCTGAGGCTCCGGAGTTCTTGGTGTAAGTTGTGGATCTGGGTGGCCCTGCGGTTCATCGTGTAGCTGGTCTTGGTGTTCCTGCCCTCACTGTGGCCAAACCTCTCTGCTGCATAGCTGACGATGATGGCCGTCATGGTCTCAAGGCGCTTGTCCACTTCTCCCTTGGCGGTGGTTTCCAAGATCTGGCTCACGTCTGTGTAAAATTGTGCCCATACTGTCTGGCTGTTGGCTGAAGGCCACTTGAGCTGCTTGTGTTGGACTATTCTGCAGGGGTTCAGAGGTTCTACTGCTTGGAGGGGCCGGGCTCCTCCTGCGTCTCACCAGAATCAGGTCCTGTGCGTTGCAGTATATTCCCCTGGTCCCTACACTTCATCCTGGCCAGATGTATCTTTAGGCCATGCAGGTTTTTGCACACTTTTCCGCAGATGCATCTTGCATTCATGGTCGAGTTATCATTGTCCTGTGTCGATGCCATTAAGTCCGTCCAGTTGGGGCTCTCATTCTCCCCCCCTTTCGGGCTCCCCTGGGGGTATATCTCAGAAGGTTTCTTCGTAGCTGATTTTGGGTTTCTCCCTCACGGGAGATACAGGTTGGGGTGCTAGCCCTCCCTGCCCCAGTTGCCGTCTTTCCGAGCTGTCAATGGTCTCTCCAGTTGTCACCACTGACATTGTTATTGCTGACTAAATGACTGTACAGTGAGAGAAAATAAAGTGAACACAAAAGCTGCACTGTAATAACCCTCCTCCCCCCACCACCGCCACATCTAGGTACTGTGATAATAGCTGTTGTATCACTGAGCTGCCTCCCATGTTTCAGTCTGACTGAAAGGCAAAAATGAGTTTAGAAAAGCCACAGATAACAGTAAAAACAAGAAAACGTGCGTGTGTGTGTGTAGAGGAAAAGTATTTTTCACAGAGAGACTTCTTACTGGCAAATGTTCATTCACATGTGAGGATGTAGCAAAGACCGCTTTCTCTTCTTTCACACAGTATTTTTGTGCGTCTTTCCGAGCTGTCAATGGTCTCTCCAGTTGTCACCACTGACATTGTTATTGCTGACTAAATGACTGTACAGTGAGAGAAAATAAAGTGAACAACACAAAAGCTGCACTGTAATAACCCTCCTCCCCCCACCACCGCCACATCAAGGTACTGTGATAATAACTGTTGTATCACTGAGCTGCCTCCCATGTTTCAGTCTGACTGAAAGGCAAAAATGGGCTTAGAAAAGCCACAGATAACAGTAAAAACAAGAAAACGTGCGTGTGTGTGTGTGGAGGGGAAAAGTATTTCTCACAGAGAGACCTCTTACTCGCAAATGTTCATTCACATGTGAGGATGTAGCAAAGACCGCTTTCTCTTCTTTCACACAGTATTTTTGTGTTCACACCAAACAGATGACACGCAGGTCACATGTTCATATGAGGTTATAAATTGGTATAAATCAACTTTGAAAACTGAAGTTCTCTCCACCTAAAATTGCTGAACTTCTAATGGGCTGAGTGTAGAAGGAGTTGACTTTTTGAAAAAAAAGAACTGTCAGCACACCCCTTGCCTCCATCAAATCAGCAAAAACACTAATTTTATATATTTATACTAATTTGGAAGGTTCTGTGTGAAACTCGGCATGTGACACAACCAACCCTTACATGTGTAGCCCAGAATATTAAAAAGGCCACAAAACAGGCCCAAGAAGGTCCACTGGGACAACAGACTGTATATAATATATGGAAGTAGCCTTCCTGTCAATCAAAACAAAGTGAAGACCAAGTGGCAGTAGGAGACAATATGAGAACAAAAGTCTTTAAGAAAAAGATTCTGTCACTCTTCAGATATCTAATAGGACAACTTCAGCTTAAATGATTCACATGGAGGTTTGCCGAGAGACAGGAACGCTACGTCGATTTATGATCTACAGTCTATGAAGTGAGCTGCGGCTCAGTCAAGTGAAATAATGTCTGAAATTATGTTGTCATTCCTGCCTCTGGCTCCGCCTCCTCCTGTGATGACCCGGGTTTCATGGAGGGAGCCGGCAGCATGGACACTGGATTCGTAATGACTGCTCGAGGACACCAGGGCGGCACTTGTGCTGGCAACAGCTGTGCTCTGCTTGCTGCTGGCCAAGTTGTCAAGAAACATTTGAGGGTGGTAATGCTGAGTAGGGAAAACAAAACAGGAGGTTCTGAGATTAAAATGGTAATCCTGCCTTGGCTGTAATTTATAGATTTAAGCAACAAAGTTAAATTAAGAATTATACCTTGTTCCAATTAACTATGTTTGTAGTATCTAAGTATTTGACTGAAAATCAACATTACACTATGGCAGCTTATACTACAGAAGAAGGGAAAACCCTACCTGATCTGCTTGTATTAAGGAAAACAAATCCAGACCTAACGATGACACAGGAGAATTTTTTTATTATTATTTTAGACAGCGTCACAAATGAGTGAGAAGGTTTCTACTGTTGGGCAGTGGACTCACCCTGCATCTCTGCTGGGATGCTGGCCTGTGGGGACTGATGAAAGGGAACTGCATAGTCAGTCAGAGGAGAGGTCAGATAGGTCGGGTCCAGAGGCTGGACATTAGGCATGTGCACAGTGGGCTGGAACGCTAACACTCTGAGACAACCAACCCTTACATGTGTAGCCCAGAATATTAAAAAGGCCACAAAACAGGCCCAAGAAGGCCCACTGGGACAACAGACTGTATATAATATATGGAAGTAGCCTTCCTGTCAATCAAAACAAAGTGAAGACCAAGTGGCAGTAGGAGACAATATGAGAACAAAAGTCTTTAAGAAAAAGATTCTGTCACTCTTCAGATATCTAATAGGACAACTTCAGCTTAAATGATTAACATGGAGGTTTGCCGAGAAACAGGAACGCTACGTCGATTTATGATCTACAGTCTATGAAGTGAGCTGCGGCTCAGTCAAGTGAAATAATGTCTGAAATTATGTTGTCATTCCTGCCTCTGGCTCCGCCTCCTCCTGTGATGACCCGGGTTTCATGGAGGGAGCCGGCAGCATGGACACTGGATTCGTAATGACTGCTCGAGGACACCAGGGCGGCACTTGTGCTGGCAACAGCTGTGCTCTGCTTGCTGCTGGCCAAGTTGTCAAGAAACATTTGAGGGTGGTAATGCTGAGTAGGGAAAACAAAACAGGAGGTTCTGAGATTAAAATGGTAATCCTGCCTTGGCTGTAATTTATAGATTTAAGCAACAAAGTTAAATTAAGAATTATACCTTGTTCCAATTAACTATGTTTGTAGTATCTAAGTATTTGACTGAAAATCAACATTACACTATGGCAGCTTATACTACAGAAGAAGGGAAAACCCTACCTGATCTGCTTGTATTAAGGAAAACAAATCCAGACCTAACGATGACACAGGAGAATTTTTTTATTATTATTTTAGACAGCGTCACAAATGAGTGAGAAGGTTTCTACTGTTGGGCAGTGGACTCACCCTGCATCTCTGCTGGGATGCTGGCCTGTGGGGACTGATGAAAGAGAACTGCATAGTCAGTCAGAGGAGAGGTCAGATAGGTCGGGTCCAGAGGCTGGACATTAGGCATGTGCACAGTGGGCTGGAACGTTAACACTCTGAGTGCAAAGAAAGAACACTCTTAGCATGTGGAGAGGCAACGTTACAAACCACTACTCAACAGTGTGGCCAATAAAACATAATTAATGCTTTGACAACAACATTCGTAATTTGTTTGTAGGTTCTAGAACCCACGACAGAGGGGCGCGGTCTTACCCCTTTGTATGCACTTGCTCATTCTTGGAAAGGTATATGCAGTGTTTCTTCAGCAGAGGAGCTGTGTCCTCTTCATCAGAGGAAGAGGAGGAGCTTTCCAGCGTGAGATCGATCACATCGGCCTTCTTGGTGGAGGTGGGCTCAGTAGGAGAGGCCATGGACGTTTGTCGCACCGGAGCTAAAATACAGAGTACTGACATACTTAGTAAAAAACAACTATTTTTGGGCCAGTATTAGACTAAGCCATAATAAAAATAGTATTTGTTGGCAGAAGCTTTTTACACCATGACCATGTATTATGTCAACAAAATTACCCTCAATTTCTGGAAGTGACTGGGAGCGGACCTTGACTGACTCTTTCTTTAGTCTCATGGGACACCACGTTCCATTTTCCTGAAACTTGATCTCGTCCACATCTGAGCAGTCACTCAGGATTTCCAGGAATAAACTGAATAAAAAATATCTTTATTGATTCCTAATCCACAAGAATAATGACTGAACCTTGTACTTTTTTTGTCGCAACTTTAATAATACTATGACCTCAGTTTATCTAGTTGATATTTTTAACAAAAGACACACCAGTGCATCAACAATAACAAGTGAGACCAACCCGTCAATGATGAGGCTCTCGTAAGTGGCCTTCTTGTCACACACAGGACAGATCCAGGTGGGTTTCTTCTCATTCATCTGAAGGTAGAGCGTAGCGTCAAAACACTGCAGGTGAGAGCAGGTCACTGCTCTGCATGGCACCGTCAGCCTCATCTTCCCCAACTGTAACATAACACAGACTCAGTTCAAATAAACAATTGTAAACCTTTTTAAGAAAGACTTGAATTTTAGAATTTTTGTACCATATGTAAACACAAATGTTGGTCAAAAAATACACACAGAAAGGAACGGTAATGACAACTGGGATTCAGAAGGCACATTATCCCAGTGAAAAACTGGGATACTACACTTACTGGACACATCAGTGAGACCCGGAGGCTGGTTGTAGCAATCTCACTGTCTGGATCCGCCGTGAGCTTCTCTTTAACTAAAACACAGAATGAAGAAGCAGATGAAATGCAAAACCTTTACGAGGCACAGAAAGTAAACCACTATGTAAAGTCTTAGGAATTTACTGATGAGTATAACCTCATATCTAAGATCAGTGTTCCAAATTATGAAAGAAAACATGGAAGGTTTCAGCCTTAGAGGCAATTGAGTCAATCATAGTAAGGAAATGTAAGACAAACTTTTCCACACAAGCAAAAACCCAGAACATGATTCCACTGTTAGCGGCAAATAGACAAGGATGTTGCAATAATAAACAACCAACTCTCCTGTGTGAGAAGTTTCGGGTGTGTTTTGTTAAAAAAAAGTCACTGAATAACTGAAGAATGATCACTGCAGCTGCTAAAAGTTCATTTAATTGACAAATTAATACATTTGCAGTTATGGTGAAAACATCTCTCGAATACAGGTTTTAACTTCATCTGTATTGAAACATAAAAAAACGTGTGTTTTCATAATGATGGACCATGTAGTTACTTAGCGCTCTGGAGTGATCTGGGTTTCTAATGCCCTTCATTCTCAGCCTCTGCAGCAGCAGCGGTGATGTCAGCTGTCTCACCAGGTACACAGACATGGAATAGGTCTGAAAATCAACAGACAGTAATGATCTTTTCAATCCAAGCAAAAGACAAAAAGAAGCAGATTTACAATTTAGTTCTTGTTGTTCTCACCTTTCCAATTTCAGGAGCCCACGTGACTGAAATCTGATTGGGTACAGCAGACGAAAGTCGGACAAGGGATGTGATGTTCAGAGGTCTACCTGGTCTCTTCTGTTCCACACCATTTTTTGGAGGAGGTGCATAACCCTAAAAGTAGAACAAGCTCTTGGAATCCATGCAACAGAAAGAAGAGAATTTGTTCGTACTGTAACTAGACTCTGAAACTTACTGGCAGAGGAAAAAGCTTTCCGTTAACCTTTATACACAGACTGTTGGGGTAATTATCCTCTTGAGGACAACTCGTTTCTGACAGGCAAAACCTACAAACACAAAAATAGCTTAATGTACAGAGTCACCTTGAAAAACCATCGAAGGTCTTATGATCCCTTTCATTTATACCAAAGCAATTTACCCCTAGGGAAATACAATACAATATTTATGACTTACAATACTGTGATTTCAACAGTGTTGACCATAATAATTGCAAATGCATATCAGTATATGCAATATAACTGTAACAGCTGGATGTTTCTCTGCACACATCTCTTATACAGAAAGAACATCTAAAGACTGCTTCACATATCCATAGCAACGGTTAAAGAGTGAGGCAGAAATGACTGCTGGTAACACACTAGAGTTGCATATGCATCTGACAGGTGCAAAGCAAATAGCAGATCCTTCCATACAGTGCATCCAGAAAGTATTCACAATGCTTCACTTTTCCCACATTTTGTTATGTTACAGCCTTGTTCCAAAATAGATTAAATTCATTTTTTTTCTACACACAACACCCCATAATGACAATGTTAAAAACGTTTTTTTGAAATTGTTGCAAATTTATTAAAAATAAAAAACCTGAGAAAAAATGTACATGAGTATTCATAGCCTTTGCCGTGAAGCTCAAAATTGAGCTCAGGTGTATTCTGTTTCCACTGATCATCCTTGAGATGTGTTGAGATGTCAGCAGTTTAATTGGAGTCCACCTGTGGTAAATTCAGTTGATTGGACATGATTTGGAAAGGCACACACCTGTCTATATAAGGTCCCAGGGTTGACAGTGCATGTCAAAGCACAAAGCAAGCATGAAAACAAAGGAATTGTATGTAGACCTCCGAGACCGGATTGTCCCGAGGCACAAGGCTGGGGAAGGTTACAGAAAAATTTCTGCTGCTTTGAAGGTTCCAAAGAGCACAGTGGCCTCCATCATCCGTAAGTAGAAGTTTGGAACCACCAGGACTCTTCCTAGAGTGATTGGGGGAGAAGGGTTTTAGTCAGGGAGGTGACCAATAACCCGATGGTCACTCTGTCAGAGCTCCAGCGTTACTCTGTGGAGAGAGGAGAACCTCCCAGAGGCCAGACGGAAGCCACTCCTTAGTAAAAGGCACATGGCAGCCCACCTGGTGTTTGCCAAAAGGCACATGAAGGACTCTGGTCTGATGAGACAAAAAATGTACTCTTTGGAGTGAATGCCAGGGGTTACATTTGGAGAAAACCAGGCACCGCTCATCACCATGCCAATACCATCCCTACAGTTAAGCATGGTAGTGGCAGCATCATGCTGTGGGGATGTTTTTCAGCAACATGAACTGGAAGACTAGTCAGGATAGAGGGAAAGATGAATGCAGCAATGTACCGAGACATCCTGGATGAAAACCTGCTCTAGAGCGCTCTTGACCTCAGACTAGGGTGACGGTTCATCTTTCAGCAGGTAAGCACACAGCCAAGATATCGAAGGAGTGGCTTCAGAACAACTCGGTGAATGTCCCCGAGTGGCCCAGCCAGAGCCCAGACCTGAATCCAACTGAACATTTCTGAAGAGATCTGAAAATGGCTGTGCACCGACGCGTCCCGTCCAACCTTATGGACCTTGAGAGGTACTGCAAAGAGGAATGGGCGAAACTGCCCAAAGATAAGTGTGTCAAGCTTGTGGCATCATATTCAAAACGACTTGAGGCTGTAATTGCTGCCAAAGGTGCAGCAACAAAGTATTGAGCAAAGACTGTAAATACTTATGTACATGTGATTTCTCAGGTTTTTTATTTTTAATAAATTTGCAACAATTTCAAAAACTTTTTAACATCATTATGGGGTGTTGTGCGTAGAATTTTGGAAAAAAAAAATCCATTTTGGAATAAGACTGTAACATAACAATGTGAAAAAATTGAAGCGTTGTGAATACCGGATGCACTGTAACTAGGAGTGAATGACTTTAGCTACCCAGTTCGGGGGGGGGGGGGGGGGGGGGGGGGTGGGGAAAAAAAAAAGAATTTAATCCATTTTGGAATAAGGCTGTAACATAACAAAATGTGAAAAAATTGAAGCGTTGTGAATACCGGATGCACTGTAACTAGGAGTGAATCGCTTTAGCTACCCAGTTCAGAGGGAGGGGGGGTGTGGCAGGATCATTTAAAATTACTGAATTGTTTAAATAAGAATGACTCACTGAGAGGCATTCAGTGCTTTATACATAATCAAATTTATCAAGCAGGTATGAACCTCATAAATCTAAATATTAATGTATCCTTACTTTAATTAATCATATTTTGACAGCACTCGAAACAAATCTGGCCTCTCACCTCAGCTGAATTTGGACCATATAATCTCTTCTGCCACCTGGTAAAAAGTCCCTGCAGACAAAAACAGCTCTTTTCTCAATAATTTAATGTTATTAACACCATCATAGCCACTCTGAAACAAATGTCTACGGTTCAGTCCTACCTGGATATGCATACTTCTCGAACTTGCTGTGGTGTCAGAGCAAAGATAAAATATTTTTCTTGGTGGTACCTCTGTGCAGTGCTTACTCCTGCAATACAAATAATTCATTTTTAGGTTTAGAGAGGTACATATGTTACATATATGCTCATGGTAACTTCATTTGTTTGACTGTTAGGTAAAATTAAGGAGGAATTAAACCCAGAGTTGGTAACGATAAAAGTGTAAAGGCAACACATAATTTTACCGATGACTTACTTTACTTATGATCATTACAGAGATCCTAGTTCAAACAGAACATTATGGTAACAATTTAATAGCTCTGTATTTAATGTGTGCTATAAAAATATATTCACACATGCATTTTTGGCATATAAGCAAATTGAAATTGTCATTTGAAAGCTTACCTACTACAATATGTTTTTACATTTAGACAAAATGTAAAAATACATGTTTGCTTTTATATAGAATACCTCACATGTTACAATTGGGCCATATTAAAAGTAATATTAAAATAAATATGAAATTATGTGGTATTCTCAATCAACAACACAGACCTAAGCTGGAAGGCTTGATCAGGACATCCAGCATATCATAGAAAGGCAGTGGCTTTATCTGTACATCAGGGTGGATGGGGGGGATGGCGGGGCCTGGCTGCTGGAGATTCATGTTAGTTCTCGAGTTTTGCCTCGCAGATATTTCACCGCTTAACAGAAAAAGTCTGGTTCACAAGATGGACTCCTGTTAAATAAAATATCAGTGTTAACTTCAGTTTTATTTTTAGGTTACTACTGTTATTCATAACAATGACTCCCAAAAACAGAGACAGGCATAGCTTAATATTTCCACAGGCTCTCTGGTGTTTTGAATAAGGGTGTCAAATTAACGCGTTAATTGCGATTAATTAATTACAGACACATTTAGCGCCTTACATTTTTTAATCTCTTTTTTTTTTTAAATCCGTTTTTATGTGTTGGGCTTGTGCTTGAGTTGTTGGCGGTGGAAAACAATGGTCAGTCACACCTGAAGTGGACATTGATTGACTGTCATTGTATTTGGGCTTGTTTAGCATAATCTGATAGGCTCCCATTGACCTTGAGGAGGACAGAGTATGGAGCGATGAGGAGTAGTGATGGGAAGACCAACTCTTTTTACTGATTCGGATCTTTGACTCTCGAACAGTAAAATGAACGAGTCGTGAACGAATAATTTCATTCATTTTACAGCAGGTGGCGCTTTTGCCCTATTGTGGGTGTTGTAAAGAAGGCTGTGGTTCTCCGACACTAAATACTGAAGGCAACATGGTTTGCTTCCGCTGAAAAAGTCTACAAAGTACACAAAATGCCATAAGCAATTAAAACCATGTGAAAACCTAAGAAAGAAAAACACCACAATGTGACGATGAATGAGAGCAAAAGAGACCTGCGCTCTCTGTCACGTGACAAATGAAACGAATCTGCGAGAATGAAACGAAAGATTAGATCACAGAGTGATTCGTTTATAGTGAAAGATTAGTTCACAGAGAGTGATTCGTTCGTAGTGAAAGATTAGTTCACAGTGAAAGATTAGTTCGCAGAGAGTGATTTGTTCGCAGTGAGTGATTAGTTCGCAGTGAAAGATTAGTTCACAGAGAGTGATTCGTGAGTTCAATATGAACAAATCTTTAATATGACTCGAGAGTCACGAGTCATATGAAAGATTCGTTCATATTGAACTCACGAATCACTCGCGAACGACACATCACTAATGAGGAGATGTGAAAATGGAGGAGCGTGTGATAGTTTCAAAAACATCCAGATGGCACCAAAGCTCTTGTAATATGCCTTCATTGTAAGAAGAAATTTGCTTACCACCGAAGCAGCTCAAGTTTAGTGTACCGCATCAACGCAAACCGCCCAGCGGCGAGTGCAGCCACAGCTAACGTTAGCAGCGAAACGTTAGCAATTTAGCGAACCATAGCAAAGCTCTTCGCCAAACTAAACTCGAGGAGAAAACCCCGCGTCTGAGCAAGTCTGCGACCGACAGGCTGGCGAATGTTCTAGTCAAGTGGATAGCGATAAACTGCAGGCCGATAAACATACTGGCAGACGACGGGTTAACAGAGGTGTTGCGAACCCCGTCCAATGACCCATCATACAAGCCACCGTGCAGGTCTTACAGTGACGACCAAAATCACAAAGATGTACGACGGCGAAAAGAAAACTAAACTTGAGAAAAGAACACCAATATTCCCTCCATGGTGGACATAACTAAAGGTTGCAGGCAGTCTTGAGACAAGTCTCTGCTCTGTTCGAAGCTGTTAAAAACAATAAATGACTTTATAAAGCCAATTTTGTTATATATCAATCTTTTGATCTGCCACAATAATGTAATGAAATTAAATGAAAATACCGCAAGTTGAGGGCTTTTCTCAGTATTTTTTAGGTGAGATTAAAAAATCGATTAGATCAATTAATTACAGATCATAATTAATTAATCTCAATTTTAAACAATTGAGGACAGTAATGGCTAAAAACCACCAACTCTGAGAAGCTAAATTTTGTGCATCGAGTTTGATACTTATGCATATCTTTCTTGTCGTTTTTCTTTATTAATGATTCCAACATTTGGCTTAGTCACAAAACAGGTTGAAGGCCTCATGTCACCATACACGAACTGTTCATGACCTGTCACCATACACGAACTGCTCATGACCTGCTCACAGGATACACCCACACAAGGTTTCATAAGATGCCGCTGATGCACGAACATTGCACTAGACCCGCTTGCTCCATAACCACATAATATTAAATATAGACATATAGTGAATGCTCTGCAGATGTGACTTGGTGACACAACCATACCAAGACCTATTTCTTAGAAGGAATAGATAGACATTGATTGTTGGAAGATACGCTTTAGATATTTATATAAAAGTATGCACTCGGCGTACTGGAGGGGGGAATTAGAATTTGGCTCTCGATGCACATCCTGTAACACAAGCATAACAAGCCAGAGCTCTGCAAATAAAGACCGCTTCAATTGGAACCTGATTGCTTCTCTTCATTATCCAATAAAAGAACACGACGACAACAAGGTGTAAAACACAGACATCTATCTGCTTTTATTTGTCTTTCTGTTTCAACAACATACTGACATTTGTGTCATATTTAGGAAAGAAAGAAAAGTGAACTACTTGTCATTGTGACACAGCACACCACTGCACACAACCAGAGGCCTTCACCTCTGCTAGCTGGATCTTCACCACTGCTACTGGTGCCAACACCACCGCTAGCTGGGCCTCCGCCTCTGTTAACTGGGCCAATGGTAGATGTCAATAAAAGAAACTGGAGGCTGCCAAATCCCGCAATATCAAAACACCGGAAATTCAGGGTATTTCAAACCGTTAATAACGCTAAACTAATATGGGATTCAACACATAAACCAAAAGGCATTCTTTGTGCACACTTAAATATACGAAGTATTCTAACAAAATGTGATCAGGTCCATCACCTTCTCACTGACTCAAATATTGACTTCCTTTGCCTATCTGAGACATGGCTCCATGAATCTTCGCCCTTAGCAATACTAACTGTACCTGGTTATAAAATGTTTAGGAAAGACAGACAGGGTTCCAAGGGAGGAGGTGTTATGATTTATGCCAAGGATACTTTTAATTGTAATGAGATACATGTTACACATGAAAATGGATTGAAGTTTCTTGGACTGACAGTCTCCTTGTCACAGCAAATTTCTTTTACTCTTGTAGTTATTATCAAATGTGGATTTTTTTGAAAAGCTGGATATTTTATTGAAACAACTCAATCTTGCAAAAGAGGTGATAATAATGGGTGACCTAAATGATAATTGGGAAGTTAACAAAGTTAGGAAAAAATTGAAAAAGGTTATGGAATGATATGGATATGACTCAGGTAATTAATGGCCCTACGAGAATTACAAACTCCACCTGCACCCAGATTGATCTAGCTTTTACTAATGGGTCAGAAATGTTCTTAAAATCATACAATTTGCTTACAGGAATGTCTGATCACAATCTTATAATGGT
>NC_024327.1:2724344-2726017 GCF_000523025.1 Cynoglossus semilaevis
GAGAATTACAAACTCCACCTGCACCCAGATTGATCTAGCTTTTGCTAATAAGTCAGAAAGGATCTTGAAGTCATACAATTTGCTTACAGGAATGTCTGATCACAATCTTATAATGGTCACAAGAAAACTAAATAAAAAGCGCTTCAAACCCTTGGCCGCCACTGAGTTCTATAGGATACCAAAACAGGAACAACAAAACTTCAATCAAAGTAAACTGGGATGAATTGCTCGCTGGCAAAAATCTAGATGTTGATTGTTCTAATATGGCCAACAAAATATGACAAATTATTATACAATTTACACGGTTAATTAAACTAAAAGCTAGAAAGAATGGCCTTCCCTGGATAAACAAATTTATTCTGAAACTCATGAAAGAACAAGATTACTCTTCGAAGCTGTCAATCAAACTAGGACATAGCAGACACCAATTTATTTAGTTGAGAAATAGGGTAGTGAAAGAACTAAGAAAATCTAAAGCTGGCTTTTTCATAACTGCTTTGAATAGTGCAAGGGGGAATTCTAAAATAACCTGGAATTATATTAACTATTGGGTGATTGCAACTAACAACTGCAAATCTGACTCTCTTAGGTTAACCTCCGGACCTCCGGAGACCCTCAGAGGTCAATATTAGGCCCCCTTTTATTTAGTCTTTATAGTAATGATTTGCCCACTGTTTGTTCTGAAGCTGAATGCTTAATGTATGCAGACGACACGGTTTTCTTTGTTCACGGTCGCACCAAAGAAACTCATTAAAACAATGTCCTGTGTCACAACTTGGTTGCAGGAGTGCTGTCTACAGCTAAATGTTTCTAAGACCGTAGGCATGTACTTCACTAAAATAGACAAATAAATAGAATATCACCTGACCCCTCAAGGCTCTCTTTTAAAGCCCATATTGATAAACTGTGTAAACAATAATAGACTCACAGCTTTTCTTTAAAGCACATATTGATAAACTGTGTAAAAAAGTTCAATCTCGCAAATTTTATGCAATTTGAAATGAAATGAAATGAAGCCGCAAAAATGCACTTGCATTCGATGATTCTTAGTCACTTCAACTATTGCCTAACCAGTTGGTCCCAGGCTGGTCAAAGTGCAAAAAAAAAGGTATGGATAAAACATCTAGGCACTATTATTGCTGTGCAATTTAAAAAATTAAAATCTTCACACATTTGCAGACTTAAAATTGATTTATAAAATACTGCATAATTTGGCTCCAGATCCTCTGGCAAAGCTCATCAGCCAAAGAAAAAGCTCTGAGCGGGTCACTTGAGGCTCTGTCAGAGGTGACTGTTACATTCCTCTGTGCAGGAGCACTTTTAGTCAGTCGGCGTGGTCAGTAAGGAGCGCGAGTGCGTGGAACTCTGTACCTGTACCTGAGGAGGTTAAACTGCTTACAACATACAAGGTGTAACTGTTGCTATTTTAATTTCCATATTGACATAACATTTCTTTTCATTTTGTATAAGAGACTCATTTTGTGAATTATCAAGTTATTTGTAATTTATGTTTTATGTGTAATCTTTGCATGTTTTTATTATGAAAGGCTAAGGGTACTTTATTTTGAAACCTACGTTGAGCTGTCAGGCCTGTGACGTTTGCCTAACGGGAGAGAGATGCTAGCATGTTCACTTCGTGACACACAGCTACCCAGTTAAGATGTTACGCTGTC
>NC_024327.1:2729311-2731810 GCF_000523025.1 Cynoglossus semilaevis
CCCCATGGACTATGTTGTTTGCAGATGACATTGTGATCTGTAGTGAGAGTAGGCAGCAGCTAGAAGAGAACCTAGAGAGGTGGAGGTTTGCACTAGAAAGAAGAGGAATGAAGGTCAATCGTAGCAAGACAGAGTACATGTGTGTAAACGAAAGGGAGAATAGTGAAATGGTGAGGTTACAAGGAGCAGAGGTGGTGAAGGTGCAGGAGTTTAAGTACTTAGGATCAACTGCTCAGAGCAGAGGACACTGTGGAAGAAAGGTGAAGAATAGAGTGCAGGCAGGATGGAACAGCTGGAGAAAAGTGTCAGGAGTGATCTATGATAGAAGAGTGTCAGCTAAGGTGAAGGGAACGGTTTACAGGACAGTGGTGAGACCAGCCATGATGTATGGTTTAGAGACACCAGCAATAGGCAGAAGATAGGAGGTAGAGCTGGAGATGGCAGAGTTAAAGATGCTAAGATTCTCTTTAGGAGTGACAAGGATGGACAGGATCAGGAATGAGGTCATTAGAGGGACAACACAGACAGGAAGGTTTGGAGAAAAAGCCAGAGAAGCCAGATTGAGATGGTTTGGACATGTGCAGAGGAGGGACAGTGGATACATTGGTAGAAGAATGTTAGAGATGGAGCTACCAGGTAGGAACCAAGAGGAAGGCCAAAGAGGAGATATATGGATGCCATGAGGGAGGACATGCAGATAGTTGGAGTCAGAGTATAAGATTCAGAGAACAGGGCAATATGGAAATCAATGATTCACTTTGGCAACCCCTGAAAAAAGGGACAAAGCCAAAAGGAAAAGAAGAAGAATCATCGTGTTTTATGAAATTGCACTGTCCCCTTTTAAATAAACTAAAAAAAAGTGACCTCTGCTTTTCACCCATCACCAAAGTGAACAGTGTGCTTTAAGCCCCCAGGGTGCAGGGTGTGGGGACGGTACCACGCTCAGAACACCGCACTGGTAACTTGGCAGCTGGTGGACTCGAACCCGAAGCCTTCCGGACCCAAGTCCGCTTCCTTAACCACTTGGTATGGACACACCAGTTGTTCGTAAACAAAATAAATATTTGTGAGTTGTTTCGCTTCAACGGTTAGCATTTGAGCTACCGATCAAAATGTAAACTATGTGATGAGGTCAATTATGTCCTTGTTTAAAACTGTTATGTTCATAAGTACATCAACCTGCAATTTACTTTACGTATTCTGTCAGCACACGATATTTCCGTTTTAAATAATGGCAGAAATAGCAAATATGAGATTGTGTTTTTCCTTGCTTACCCGAAAGTCGTCGTTCTTCGCCATCTTGATGTTCCGGTCATCCCGCCCAGCGCGAGTACTTCCGGGTAACGTTACAGGATTGGGGAACTTCTTAGTACGCAATTTCCTTTCGATCTTGACTACCATAGTAAATATGAATGTGCTACAATCAAAATGTCATCGTTTTTGAATGGAAGGAGAAAAAATAAAGAAGGCACTGATGCTCTGGCCATTAAAACGTCAAAGACTCCGGACTCTTAAGAGTTTATATGACTAAATTTCTTATTTATTTATTTTTTCAATAGAACTAAAAAAAATCTATTAAAGAAATACTTGGAGAACTGGAACTGAACTGCACAATGGACAGTCTTAGCTCTCTCGAATAGGTATAATAATAGGTACGGTGAACCACAAAACGTATTTCAGAAATTGAATTCCGCTCTGACGTCTGGGAATGACACAATCTTTAGTTCATAAAAAAACAAGGAGTTACGTTAAGCTTACAGCAAAACGTAAGTCGTAAAAAAAAATCTGCCCATTTTTTATGGCGAGACATTTTATATCGAACTAGTTTCTTTAGGGCGTAATAAGATTTTGGTTCACAAGCGGTGGCACGGTTCGACACGTGATCGTGCTAGACCAATCGAAAAGCTGATTGATGTCAACACTTCCGGCAACACGGCTGCCTCGTGGTTTTACTTAACGTTACCTATAGCGAGACATTCTCCCAAAAGTCTTCTAAAGTGGGCTAAATGGATTATAAACAGTGCTTTATACATAGCCACCTGCACAAAGAACAATTAGGCAAAAAGATGATAAGGTGAACTTTCTATTTTAAGTCATTTTGATATATAAATCAAAGGAAGTAATCAATGACAAGGACAACTACTACAACAACTAAATACAACACTGATCAGCCATTAAAAAAACAATCTTTATTAAAACATATATACATATGTTCAATATATAAAACAGTACAAAACAGCATAAGAAAATGAATGGTAATGTTAACAATGCAACCACTGCAATACAACTCTGAGGCAATAGGCTACACATGACATGTTAGTTTAAAAGTTCTGTTATGCAACTGGACATGAGTTTTCTAAAAGAAGACATTTCACCTCTCATTCAAGAGGCTTCTTCAGTTCTAAAGAAGCCTCAGAACTGAAGAAGCCTCTTGGATGAGAGATGAAACGGAACTTTTAAACTTGACCATGACCTTGTTGTGGTAAGGTTTTACCACCC
>NC_024327.1:2731910-2733366 GCF_000523025.1 Cynoglossus semilaevis
CTTCACACACATCAACCTGTCTGACTCGCTGTCACACTTTCAAACTATAATTTCTAGCTATATTCTAATATATTTTTAATGTCACCCACAGATACGATCATTGTTCATTTTATCACGAATGTCACTGACGATAAACACACAGCCACAGCAAGGGTGTACCAGACGCTTGCCACAAGGTAGCGTAGCTGAGCGGTCTAAGGCGCTGGACTAAGACTCCAGTCTCTTCAGGGGTGTGGGTTTGAATCCCAGCGCTGCCTATAACACCCTAAGAATGCAAAATGTTTCCCATCATCTTTAGACAAGAAGATAAACAGTCATCATACTTACCATTATATCAAAACAAAAATCCTTGTATGTTCAATTAACACCAAGTAATTTCTAACCCTGCTCATCTGTCATACAGTTAGTATTCAACACTACACAGAGCAATGGTTTTATACAAAAGATACACAAAATTGGAAAATAATGTCCCAGTTTAAGACCTAAATATATATTTGACACAGAAATGTCACTAATGTGTCACCTGTAATCACAGGCTGTAGATCATGTGTGTTCATTTCAATCAATCAAATTTTTATTTATATAGCCCACATTTACAAATCAGTTTTGTCTCACAGGGCTTAACAGGGTTGGTAACATCCTCTGTCCTTAGACCCTCAGCAAGGGTAAGGAAAATCTACCGAAGGAAAACCCTTTTAACAGGGAGGAAAAAACGGTAGAAACCTTAGGGAGAACCACAGGTGAGGGATCCACTCCCTGGACGGACAGACAGTGCAGTGGATGTTACCGGAGCAGAACAATACAATACAGTGAACATACAGAACATACAATAGACACAGTTATTGTCTAAATATCTAAAAACAGGTCAATATAAGTCCATGGCTGGTCGAGGCTTGGGCGTTGGAGCTTTGGTCCTGGTCGTGGTGGTCCTGGTTGGTCAGGCAGGGTGCTAGTGGGGGAGAGAACAGAGACTCCGGGGATGTGAGGTCCCCGGCCGGACGTGTTAGTTGTGGAACAGAAGCAGAAGAGAGAGAGATAGAGAAAGGCAAGGAGAGAAGTGACGGAGGTCTACAGACAGACCTATGGACTACCGTGGGCTGTATTAAAAAGGTGTGTCTTTAATTTAGATTTAAAAGAGAGGACTGTGTCTGCCTCCCGGACTGGCACTGGCAGGCGGTTCCACAGAAGAGGGGCCTGGTAGCAAAAGGCTTTGGCTCCGAATCTAGATTTAGAAATTCGTGGAACCACAAGAAGGCCTGCTCCTACAGAACGGAGTGTTCTGGTGGGTTGATAGGGTTCTATCAAGTCCACTATATAGGAGGGCGCCAGACCATGGAGTGCTTTGAAGGTTAAAAGAAGGATTTTAAATTGAATTCTATATAGAACAGGGAGCCAATGAAGAGAGGCAAGGACCGGGGAGATGTGGTCTCTCTGCCTAGTGTTGGTCAGAACACGA
>NC_024327.1:2736755-2748374 GCF_000523025.1 Cynoglossus semilaevis
GGGGGGGGGGGGGGGGGGGGGGGGGGGGGGCTGGAGCAGAAATTAAATATAAGTGTAGAAAAAAAGAGAACAGGAGTGCATGACAGAGAAGAAGAACATAGAAAACAGCTTGAAATACTGACACTGCTCATGTGTTGAGGTCTGTGGCTGCCTCCGCTGCTACTGCTCCCCATTTGCCATGTAACTGGTGGTGATTTCTGGGACATTTTTAATAGAATAGTAAATTACATAATTAATGTATAACTTAAGAAGACCTGATATGAACACCTGTGTATTGATGCACCAAGGCTAGGTTCATACTGCTAGGCTCAAATACAATTATTATGCCTTTGACTGATATTTTATAACATCATGAACAGCAATGTATACGATGTTTTTTTAATCCAACGAGGGTCACTTACATATGTTGTGCTAAATTGGATATATATCTGTTTTTGCTCATAGTGACATCAGTCTAAATCAGGGGTCTCCAACCTTTTTGAAACTGAGAGCTACTTCAAGGACACTTAGTAATACAGAGAGGTACTTGTCTGATACAGACTTCCTTAACAATGATAATTGTTAATGATAATCAATAATAATCAGTTCTGGCACATACAATAGCAGACACTCTTCTTACCATCGTCATTGAACCCATTTGAATATCACTATAAGTGTAACTGATTCTAAAAGCACAGTAACAGTACAATTTTTTACCATCTTGTTGACTAGTTGTTTTTTTTTTTTGTAAACAGCCTGTGGGCACCTTAGGTAGTCCACGGGGGCCCCCAGGTGACCACAGGCACCATGTTGGTGACCCCTGGTCTAAATCACACGTGTCAAGCTCTGGGCCCGCATTTTATAATTAGGTCATATGTCACTATAACAGCAATTACAGTCAATTGATGATTAGTGAAGGAAAAGCTCTCGATTATGTGTGTCAACCTGCTTTGCAGATCCACTCTAGGTATCCAGTCAACTCTCTCTCTATTTGCTGTTGCCTACGGAGCTTCAAAAATTCTTGTCTCATCTCCACTCGTTCTCTCTCCTTGGCAAACTCCCTGCAGAAAACACACACACATATTTATTAAATATGACAAACCTACACAGAACCAGCAGTAGTTTGGCAGCTCTACTGCACAGCACTCCAGCAGTTAAACACAGTGTGTGTCCTGTCACTTTGTGGAATGGATCAGCTGAGCTCAGCATCAACAGCAGTTGTCTTTCATGCTACAATAACAAGCTCATATCTGTCCACGTGGACTATGGTGATGTGCACTTGTAAGACTGAAGACTGTTCTACTTCTGAAGCCCTGACAAGATAAATATCAAATAGACTGGGCAGAAAACACTGAGGACAAAGACAGCAGGAAAAATGGCAAATCCCATTAGGAAGAACCTTCTTAGGTGTGATAAAACGGGCTTTGAAGACTCTTTGCTGACCTGCACCCCCGTAAACAGGAGGAAAAAAAAAAGAAAAGAAGTTGATAGATTTAGTTGATAAACTGTATCAAGAAAATAAAGCCATGGCTGAGGTTTTGATTTTATAAAGCAATGTGTACTGAGCAGGCGGTGTGAATCTACATGTAGTCAATACAAAAGCCACATCATACATTTGCTAATAAAGAAGCACATGCTTTTTGGAAGTGAGTTCCTTGGTTTATTACCACACTGCTGTAGCCAGAATACATAAATAAATATATGTATAAAATAATTTAAAAAAAACTACAGTTGGTGCAACGTATTAGTTACTATTTATATCTATCCATTGAACTTGGTACATGGTACCCCTGTCATTCCATGATGTACTGTTTATTGTAGCTATATTGATAAGAGAATAAAAAAATATATATATATAAAATATTTGACATGAAAACATACACTCACAGAGAAGTAAAATCAAAACCTCAGATAAAAATGATTGAGTCCTTTATCCTCTCGTAAACCACTGTTGTTAAATTTTGGTCTGCCTATGCTGTTGATCACCTCAGTGCTGCTCTGCCAACATCAGGCTGTTGTCTGTTTTCAGAAGGAAGCTGTGGAAAGGGCAAAGGCAGAGGAATAAGACGAAAGAGAAAAGGGAGATAAGACCGATAGGGAAATAAAGGAAAAGAAAAAGAGAAAGAGAGATGGGGAAGGAAAGGACAGAGAGGAAGATCGAGGAGAAAAAATGGCCATGTGATGGATCTCTCCATTCCGCCCCCTCCTGTAAGATATTGGTGTGTCTCCCACACAGCAGAGGGGGAGCTCTAGTCTGCATTGCAGTGGCAGGCTGAGCCTGACAGTGTGTTTAAATCCCATTCAGCAGCTGGTTTTCTCCCTCCCTGTGTATCATGTTACCAGTGTGTTTGTTTGTGAGTCTATGTGTGTTATCACTGCCAGATCTACACAGATTACACAGATTACACAGATTACACACACTTACACACACTTACACACATACACACACACACACACACACACACAAACGACTGTAAAGTCATGAATACATGACAAAAGCTCATTTGTTGCATTTACTGATGTTTCTTCCCAATGTTCAACTTCTCTCTGAAAAAGCAACAAACAACAGCTTTGAGGTGACCCTCTGCATTATAAACTGTTTCATGATAGACACATGCCTTAGACTGTAACATTGTTGTCACTGTTCCTGTGCAGCCACACTCTCTCATCAAGGTAAACTACTCCACCCAGTAAATATGCAGCTCTACATCTCCTTTCACTCCTTGCCAGATTGTCATCCATCCTACGCAGACTTTCCAGCACTTGGTTCCTGACCGCTTCTCTGATATCAATCTGACCTTGCCTCTGGCCTGGTAAACCCATCAGCCTTCTGTCTCTGACTAGAATCCTGGCTTGTTGTTTCCTGATCACTCATCAACCTGGGCTAACTGAAGTGAGCCTGTGTGCTTAAATAGAAGACCTGGTTGTGCTGCTCCTCTCCATGTCCATGTTTTTTTTAGGTAGGAACATTGATCTTTTCAGGTAAAGCTCAATGGTCTCTTTCATTTCTGCAGATTGATTTATTTGTGGCCATTCAACAATGACCTCCACAAATTCCCAAAAGATTGATTTCCTTTTTTCCCCCCACTTACTGTTCCACATGATTATTTCACTGTAAACGTGCACACATTCATTGATTCAATGACTTTCCTCTTCTACGTCACATCATGTACATGCATAAAGAGTTTGTTAGCTATGTTCCTGGCTGAGAAAATTACTAATGGTTATGCCAAAAGATTTGGGACACTTTTAACTTAACATTAATAGAAATAAAAAACAATTTAAATATAAATTAATATATATAATATTAACCAAATATTAATATAAAAATATTAGAATTTACAGTAAAAAGGTGCAAGTGTAATGACTTGTTCTGGCCTGGTGGAAACTAGATAGTTGAAAACAAAAGTACAGGAGACTTGTAATCTGAAGAATGACTTCAGATACACAATGACTGGACTGGCGTTTTTCTCAGACCTCATTTAACACTGTTGTGGCTGTGGAGCTGTGGAAATAGGTCAAGGGAGGATAGATGTAGCTAAAGAAGGGAGACAGATTCAGGAGGAGGGTGAGGAGGAGGAGAGGCTTCAGTGCCGTGTTCTAACCATTAATATACTGTAGACCAAAGCTAAGTCATGCTACATATAACAGAGCAAATAAAAACCAGTATGTGGTTAATATAATCTAAGACCAGCACAGTAATTGCTGTAGTTGCAGCTCTGACCCTGCTGCCGTACTACATTAGTGAGAGCTTTGCATATTTAAATGGAAGGAACAGAAGATTAATTTTCTCAGAGATAAGAAACTTAAAAGATTAAAACATTTTCATACCTTCATTGTGTAATTTCCAGTAAGCCTTTAACCTGTTAAATGTACCAGGCTTCCTTCAGTCAAGAGAGTTTATTTGGAATTGTTTGCCTCAGTTTGCAGTAGCTTTTATTCTGTGTTGGAAACTGTGAGACTAGAGAAAAGGACTGCAAAGTGAAACAAACACAAAAAAGCTGAGCTGTGCTGACTCCGCAGTTGGTGCACTGTATTCATCACACCTCACTCCCTGTCAGGTCTGTCTGTTTCCTGTTCCTGCTGTCTGCTGTGTGGAGTAATCTGTGTTATCACACTCACCTGTGTCTCTGTAATTAGTCTCACTTGTGTCACCTGGTATATATGTCCTTTGTATATATGCCTCTCTCCCTCACTCTGGCCTTGTGGTTGTGGTTGTGGTTGTGGTTGTGGTGTTCCTAGTCAAGTCTGTTGCTGTGCTCAGCTCTGCATATGCTTCTGTCCTGGTCTTTAGAAGTAAATTTTGATTTTTTTAAATAAACTACCTGCACCAGTACTGCATGTGGGTCCTGCCTGCTCCCTGCCATGTCAATGGCTCATCGTGACAGAATGATCCCACCACTACTGGACCCAGCGGACTGGATAGCTTGTGAGGCTCTGGCAGCAACCGATGTGCGTGCCATCTTATGTTCCGTCGAGAAGGCAATGGCAGCAATTGCCACTGCTCGAGTGGCATCTTCTCCTCCCTTGGTGAGTTCGCCTGCTGTGGCTGTCTCTGTGACCTGTAGTGGGTCGACGTCAGCCTTCTTCTCTGTCCCTTCCTGCTTCATGCCCGCGGATGCCTCTACCTCCATCTCAGTGGCTCCAGCAGCCTCTCCATCTGTGGGACCTGTTTTTCCCACCCTCCCAGCCCCTATTTTGGGACGACAGGAGCCGTCCCTTAAAGGGGGGGGGGGGGGGCAGGATCAGTGCTTCCTGGGTCCGCAGCAGACCATCTTCTGTTGGTTTCTGGGGTTGCTGCGGACACACATCTGATGGCTCCTGCTCTGTCTGTACCTCTGGTGGGCCAAGTGCCAGCGGCACCCAAACCTCAGGTAATTTCGGGATCTCCAGTGATCGATTGTGTGATTGAACCAGCACCTGCTAGAGTGTCGAGTGAGTCCAGAGGTGGCTGAGGCTCTTACCTCCCCGGTGTTTCCGAAGACGACGGTGGTCACACCTCCGGTGGTTCGGGAGGAGGCAGCAGTCACGCCTCCAGTGATTTGGGAGGCGGTGGCAGTCACGCCTCCAGTAGTAAATACAACACGATCACTCAAAGTTTATTAAACATATACATACAGTATGTACAATATATAAAACAGCATAAGAAAATGACTGGTAATATTAACCATGCAACCGCTGCAATACAACTCACATGAAATGTTAGTTTTCACTGTCCGTGTCAGGGCAGTTGTCATCCTCCTCCTTGATTTCATGTTTGTTTGCACAGTGGCAACACCTACACAGGTCTGTACAACAGAGTCGTACAATCAGGTGTACATATCTGTTCATGCTATTGAAGACCTGTGGTGTGATCATGAAGCATGTGAGTCAAGGGTGTTTTTGCATGCATAACATGCTGCAAAAGAGCATGCAACTGTCATTAAGAGCCCTGACACTGATGTGGGAGTCATCGTTGTAAGTATGCAGACAGAATTACCATGCAGCTTATATTTTTTCACAGGGACGGTCAACAGGACACACATCATTGACATTACCAAGGTGTCATCAGCTCTTGGAACCACAGTGTGTTCAGCCTTGATTGGCATACATACATTCTCTGGGTATGACTTTATGGTCAAGGCAAAAGAAACACATTTTCTGTGGCGAGTGGAAAGAGTACCTTAAGGGTTTTAAAAATCTGAGTGCTAACTTTAACTTAGACCACTCAACATTTGCACTACTTTGCAAATATGTATACCACCTGTATGATCAGCTGGCTGCTGAAAATGTCAATGAGGCTAGGTACAAGGCTTTCTGTATGGTATCATAAGGTATCATATGGTATCAAAAGGCAAATTATCAGGCTGCAGTCATGAGGTCCTGCATCAAACAAAATATAGGTGCTTCATCACCTGCTGGATATGGTTGGCACTTAGATGATGGAAATCTACATGTCACATGGATGACATGAAATCCGGCCCCTGTGTGTCTTGTGTCTTTGCAGGACTCTGTTGTACAGACTTGTATAGGTGTTGCCACTGTGCAAACAAACATGAAATTGAAGGGAAGGAGGATGACAACTGCCCTGACACTGACAGTGAAGACTAACATTTCATGTGTAGCCTCAGAGTTGTATTGCAGCGGTTGCATGGTTAATATTACCAGTCATTTTCTTATGCTGTTTTGTATTGTTTTATATATTGTACATACTGTATGTATATATGTTTTAATAAAGATTTTTATGATTGATCGGTGTTGTATTTAGTTAGGAGCAAATAAATGAACGAATGAATAAACAAATGGTCCTTGTCATTGATGACTTAACATACAAAGTTCACCTTATCGTCTGTTTTCCTCATTGTTCTTCGTGCAGGCGGCTATGTATAAAGCACTGTTTAGAATCCATTTGGCCCACTTTAGAAGACTTTTGGGAGAATTCCTCTCTATCGGTAACGTTAAGTAGAACCACGGAGGAAGCCATGTTGCCGGAAGTGTTGACATCAATCAGCTACTCGATTGGTGTAGCACGATCACGTGTCGAACCGTGCCACCGCTCGCACACCAAAATCTTATAAAACGCTAGTTCTTTATAAAATGCATCGATATAAAAAACGGGCAGGATATTTTGCGACAAACTTTTTGCTGTAAGTTTAACGTAATTCGTTCTTTGCCTGAGGATGTCACGCCTCTGGGGGGTGCCATAGACGTTGCACCCTCGGAAGTTCCTGTTTCTGTGGCTGACGTTCCCTCAGTGGTTCTTGGTTCTTTAGCATATGCTCCTTCAGTTTTTCATGGTTCTGCTGGGGGAGACTCTGTGACTTTTGGCATGCTTTGGTCTAGGAGAGGGACTCCTTACCAAAGACACAAGTTCCCTAGATCAAGGTACAAAGGAATCCAGGCCAAGTGTTGGGGTACTTGGGCCTGGAATTCTTTTTTTTTTTTCTCCCCTTGGGCCTAGTTTTTTGGTGTTGTTTCTTGAATAGGCCTTGTTTTCAGTTCATGTACCTTTTCGGAGCTGTTTTTGTTTCTCAGAGTGTACTGGTTTCTGTCAGATATTGTCTTGTCCCCATGTTTCCTGGTGTTTCTTGTTTCTAGGTCTGTGGTTCTGTGTTGCACCCAGTTCTGTCCCCCACCCAACCCAGAAAGTTGGTATTAGGTTTTTGGATCATTGGAAGGGGTACTGTCAGGTCTGTCTGTTTCCTGTTCCTGCTGTCTGCTGTGTGGAGTAATCTGTGTTATCACACTCACCTGTGTCTCTGTAATTAGTCTCACTTGTCACCCGGTGTTCTTTGTATATATACCTCTCTCCATCACTCTGGCCTCGGGGATCATTGTCATTGTCTGTATTGTGTTGTATCTGTGTTGTATGTATATGTATTTGTATATGTATATATATGTATGTCTATATATATGTATGTTTGTATATGTATGTATGGGCTCATCGTGACATTCTCTACTGCATCCAATTATTCCATTAAGTAAACAGTAATGCAGCTGTGACTCATTGTTCTGCAGGAACGGAGGTTTGCATTATGAAGATTAAAGCCTTTTTTAACAGTTATATATTGTAATGTGTAAAAAAAAGGCAGCACAAAGCTGTATTTCAGCTCAGTCTTTCAAATTTTATTGGTTACATTACAGACGTGAGGCTGCAGTCAGGACATGAGGACAACCACAACAAAGGACAAAAGACAATGTCTTTGGAAACTGTTTGATGTATTGTGTTGAGTAAACCATCCATCCAACCTCTTGATATTGAAAAATCTGTTTAATCAACTGTAAAAAGTTTTATATTTCCATCCCAAAAATTCTGTCGCCAATGAAAAGGGAGAACATTATGGTACTCGTGATAGAAACTGAAAGATTAGACATAGAGTGAATCAATGAAAAAGGACACACTCATCATCAAGCTGATGGCACTCACTACTTGGTCCTGCTGTCTGTGTTGGTTAATGAATGAGGGATTGAATGTTTTTTACAGAATGAAACTGAAATGCTGCAGCTACATGGTGCATAGTACACAGTCAAATGGTGAGGTAGGCCTGTATTAAAACTTGAATAATGTGTTGAAATAACTCAAATATTTTATCAAAGCTGCAGCATAATGTGGATTTTTGAGACTCAGAGACTCTGGATGGAGTGGAGTATCTGCATGTTGACATCTGTGGTCCATGGGAAACACACTGATGTAATCCTTCTTAGCACTTGAAAGACTGGAGGGCTTTACAGGTAAATATTATCATAACTGACATCAGCGAACATCTCAGGACTCAGTCTGACAGTAAAAGAAAGTGATGTGTGTGTGTTTTTTTTAATCATGCTAAACCAAGTCATACTCGTTCAAGTTCAGTGGACAGCACCGATGGAGAAGATGTGTACGGTGGACCATGAAAGCTTACAGAGAATGTAAATCCTGATAGACTGACATCAGAACCATAACTGAAAACAAACTGAAAATAAATAACAAAAAAAGTGGTTGAGTCAGGTTTCAGCAGAGGAAGAAGACAGATGTCAGTATGAACATTGGGTAAGAAGAGTAAAAAGTATTTTTTAACCCTTGCGCGGTCCTTCGCATTTTTGTACACACCGTTTGTCCTTGCAATATGAGTATTAATGAATATGAGGAAAAGTTGGCACAAGTCATGCAGTACAGGAGCATGCACACGCACGCATACTCATGCACTGACTGACTGACTGTCTGTTACTGACTGACTGACTGCAGTGGTAATTGCATTCATGAAGTAACTGTTTTCACACAGGCCAAAAGAGTGTAGAAATACTCTACACTGTGAACAGGCTTTGGATGCTGGGACAGTTTATAGCTGCTTCTGTCTGGCAAACACAGATAAACCCAACTGAAACAGTTCCATGAATACCAAAAACACTGGTTTACACAAACCTCACTCCCCCTGTGGGGTTGAAGCACATGCTATTAAAACAGCATAGAGTGTGTGGTTCTATTAAAAGAAGCTAACACAAAATATTGTCTTTAAAACTGCTTTATCTGCATGTCACAGATAATACCAGTCTGCTCAGAAGTAAATGTCTAAAATACAAATATAAACGGACAAACTAGGAAAAAAATGTGTTTAGCTACAAGGACCATGATGGGAAGTCAGTCATACTGTATGGATAAGAAGTCGATTTCAGCTCTGGATCACAGGCAGTACTCACCCTGACAACACGGCAAGCACCAGGTTGAGCATGAAGAAGGAGCCGATGATGATAAGTGGGATGAAGTACAGCCAGTTCCATGTGTTCCCTGAGGCATCGTTGGCCTGAAGATGATGCACACAAAAGCATTTTTAAAAGCACAATACTTAAATGTCAAGAAAGTGTACACTCATTATCAATAACATTTATTAAATTAAGTTAAATTAGCAAAAGATACATGATACATTGTTCTACAGAAATTAAAAAAAACATTACATTGGCATACGTGGTCCTGGCCAACAGCAAGAATCATGGTTGGAACCCTTGTGGTAATTGCTAGTCTCGTAATGTAACACATGTACAGTGCTTAGCATAAGTATTCACCCCCTTGGATGTTTTATACTTTGTTGCTCAAATGAATCAATCATGGTCAATAACATTTGGCTTTTTTCACACAAAAATGTATTGGAAAACATTCAAACATTCTATCTTCATGTCAGGGAGGAAAAGAATCCTCTAGACTGCTAGGGCACAAGTTGCACATATCGACATTTGTAATGGTACAGGGATGCATATCATTTGATGGCATTTATGTGATAGTAGCACTGACACAGGAGCTCAAAGCTGAATATAATGCAGACCTCTCTTTAGACAACTTCTATTGTTTGGAACGCAAGGATTTTTAAACGAGACAATCCCAGGTTTAATCTGCAAAGTGCAGCTACGTAGAGAAAGGGTTTGTGGGAATGACCGGCCTGGGTTCTGTTCAGTTTTGTTGCCTTTTGAGTATGTCTGCAGCATAGCAGAGAAGATAACCAGGCTCAGTGACTGCAAGCTTTTGAGTAGCTAAAATATTTTATTCAGTAAGATTGAGAAACATATTTTTTTTTCCAAAACTGCAACAACTCCTTGGAATGCGTTCAATGGCATTCACTAAAAGCTAGATATTTATTGCTATATTACTTTATGTTAAATGAGAAGAGGTTTATGGTTAAAACACATTGGGTGTTTTCTTTGTACTTTGATCTAATAAATTATCATCATTTCTGATGGCATATACTGTATATCTAATGTGTGTATGCAAAAACATAAGTGATAATTTATCACATCATTCAGTTTAAACTTCTTGTCTGTGTTTAGCCTAATGAGAAAGTGACAGCCTGAGACACAGAGCTTCAGACAGAGACAGATGAAAGCCCTAGATAGATGGATAGATAGATAGATGGATAGATAGATGGATAGATAGCAGTGGCTATGTTTGCTGTAGTTATATGGAAGAGCAAGAGCAAACCTGGGTTATAAATATAGGAAAAAACATTTTGCCTATTTGTTGCTTAAGACTTGAGCTCATTCTGTTATTTACATGTTTAAATTGATTATTAGAGCAATTTATTTTTTATTTAATATCACAAAAGCAAAGAAGTACTTAGTAACAAAATGACTTTTTAAAAAGCTGCATATCAGATAGATAGATAGATAGATAGATAGATAGATGGACAGACACACAGATAGACAGATAGATAGATAGATAGATGGATAGATGGATAGATAGATAGCACTTTATTAATCCGTTGGGAGTTCCCTTTGGAAAATTTAGGCTGCAGCAGCAGTACAGCACCAAAACAACAGTAAAAACACACAAATAGGTAAAATACAATAAAATACAAACAGGAGTAGGACAGGAAGGAAAGGAAAGTCATTACTTATCATTGTGACACAGCACATCACAGCACACAATGAAATGTGACCTCTGTTTTTAACCCATCACCATAGTGAACAGGGGGCAGCTTTAAGCACCCGGGGAGCAGTGTGTGGGGACGGTGCCATGCTCAGAACAGGTAACTTGGCAGCTGGTGGACTCGAACCTGAAGCCGTCTGGCCCCAAGTCCACTTCCTTATCCCACTAAGCCACCACTGTCCCTAGCAGCACACTTGTCAATGAAAATGGGAACGCTGAACAGTGGATGTCTTAGTGGTTAAGGAAGTGGACTTGGGTCCAGAAGGTTGCAGGTTCAAATTCAACAGCAGCCTGGTTACCACTGAGATTCTCTGAGCACGGCAAAAAACAAATATATCATTTTAAACCTATAACCATTCTGTACTGTACCTGGGAGTGAACAACTCCAAAGACAAAGAAGTAGTCCCAAGGTACATAGGGAAAAAATTGCAATTGTGCTAGTGCAACTCTTACCAGGTTTGACCTTTCAACAATGAAGCATCAATTGAAACCCTCAAGAAGAATTAAGAGAACAGCCATTTTCTGTTGGGGCAGAAGTGAGAAGCTTTAAAACTTTCGTGGTTGTAGAATATCTCACACACTGCTCCCCGGGTGCTCAAAAAGCTGCCCACTGTTCACTTTGGTTAAATGCAGAGGTCTATAGACTCTTCTTCTTTTTCTTTCGGCTTTGTCCCTTTTTCAGGGGTTGCCACAGCGAATCATTGATTTCCATCTCTCCCTGTTCTCTGTATCTTCTACTCTGACTCCAACTATCTGCATGTCCTCCC
>NC_024327.1:2761982-2770270 GCF_000523025.1 Cynoglossus semilaevis
ACAATAGGGCTAAAGCGCCACCTGCTGTAAAACGAATGAAATGATTAGTTCAAGATTCGTTCACGACTCGTTCATTTTACTGTTCGAGAGTCAAAGATTCGAATCAATAAAAAGAGTCGGTCTTCCCATCACTAATGGATGGCCATTCTGAGAAGGAGGACACAGCCTGGTCCCACAGCGGTGTGAAATAAGACAGGTCTCAGTTCTCTCCGAACAACTTAATCCTAAAATCACATTCAGCCAGAACAGCAACCTTGGCCTCTGCAGTAGAAGCACAGCAGCAGTCTGTCAGTGATCCTGAGAAACATGTCAAAGAGCAGGAGAATGATGGATGAAGGAATGATCCCAATGCTTCAACCTTTGTGGACTAATTTGAGAAAGACACTAAAGTGTTAAGAGCATCAAGTGAAACAATCAAAGAGTTACAGCGGAAAACTGTGCAGACTGAACATCTGGGGATGAAAGTATAAATACACTATTATCTGTTCTTCCACATCCTCTTCAAAGGCAGAATATAGCAACATCTATAGGAGAGAAATGGTATAAAATAGTCACATGTAAACAATCACATCACAACCATCATAAAAAGCCTGTGTTTTATTAATTTTTATTAACATTTATTAACATATTAGTATTAATACAAAATTTGAAAGTCTGATCAACTAAACTGTAGTTTTAACCTACAGTTATAAAAACAGGTCAGAATGAATAAATCTTTTCTTCTTTATATGACCCTCTTTATATGACCCTCTTTATATGACAATGGCAGCTGTGGTTAATGTAAACATGTAAAACCTGTATTGACAAAATGCCACTGAAGGATGAGCCTTTTGTGTATAAGTGACAGAGAAACACTGTTTACAGAGGCACTGTACCATCATGGCTGATAGTGTAAAGAGCTAATGAGCTGCCATTAAGACTGTTTAAGTGCTACATTAATGCAGTGCATTTACCACCTGCCTCTCATTCATCCGTTCACACCAGAGCATCCTCATCAATCCAGGGTCTGATGTTTACAACAGAAGTGATGTGTCATTAGTGGCCTGATCTTACCCAACCACTAAAAAAATTACCTTTTCAACATCGCCCGTCAAACTAAGTGACACCTGTCAGCTTAATTCATACTCACCTTTTAACTACTCATTGCCATTTAATTGCAGTGGTTATGTAAGAAGGAGGTGTTTTCAGAGAATAAATTGTTACTACAGTAACCGTGGTCAGTGCAACCCTCAGAAAAGGATTTGGGGGAACATGTCGATAGTCTGAAATTGGCTGTTTGCTGTGAATGAGAAATGCATGATGAAATGTTACATTTCAAGAAATATTTGAGGGATTTTAAATGATTTTCAATTACCAAACTATTTCAGATAAATTTGCAACAAACACTGGCGATCATAAGTAGTCTATCTATCTATCTATCTATCTATCTATCTATCTATCTATCTATCTATCTATCTATCTATCTATCTATCTATCTGATATGCAGCTTTTTAAAAAGTCATTTTGTTACTAAGTACTTCTTTGCTTTTGTGATATTAAATTAAAAATAAATTGCTCTAATAATCAATTTAAACATGTAAATAACAGAATGAGCTCAAGTCTTAAGCAACAAATAGGCAAAATGTTTTTTCCTATATTTATAACCCAGGTTTGCTCTTGCTCTTCCATATAACTACAGCAAACATAGCCACTGCACAACTGTGGTCTGAGCTCTCACAGCCTTCTGTACATTTGACTAAGTTACTCAGAAAAGCTGAACTACCCAAGCAGGGTATTGCATTCACTGCCTTAGGAGGACGTCAGATTGCTGCATAGTGCCTATAAATAAATGCTGATTGTGGTCTGACTCACATTGTACAGTATGTCCACCCATCCCTCCATGGTAATGCACTGGAAAACGGTGAGAATAGCAAAGAGGATGTTGTCAAAGTTGGTGATTCCAAAATTGGGTCCAATCCAATATTCCCTACAGGCGGTGCCATTCCCACAGGTTCGTGCCGGAGCTTCCAGGCCACAGGGGAACTCGGCCGTCTGTTCACCTACAGACACAAACATGACCATTGTTACATCCCACTAAAACATAGATCCTACAGAACTTTCACCATAACTACTTTTTCTCACCTGTGTCTGTCCTGAAGCAGGTGCGATGGAATTTTCCCATGTAGAAGTCAAGGCCAGTGATAGCAAACATGAGGATGGCAAAGAAGAGCAGCAGGCCGATCTGAAGCAGAGGTACCATGGCTTTCATGATGGACTTCAACACCACCTGAAGACCTGAGAGCACATGAGATGAGGTTGATATATTTAAGAATGACATAATACTGAGTACAAGAGCAGAATGTTAGGTGCAACTTTATGTTAAATGGCCCATCACACATTCAAACCTAAAACCATAGAGGATAAGTACAGGAGACCAAAACCTCAGCTTTTATTAGCTTTACTTAGGTAAAGTTGCTATGTGCCGAGACTGCTGGGCAGCACCCATTGCGCAAAGACACCCCTTATGATAATACTACTACTACTAATAATAATTATTATTATTACTATTATTATTATCCATCCATCCATCCATTTTCATCCGCTTATCCGTTACCGGGTCGTGGGGGCAGCAGTCTACACGACCGCCACCCAAATCACACTGCATTGTACCATACCCCCTGAACCTTCCTATTATTATTATTATTATTATTATTATTATTATTATTATCACAGTTAACTTACTTGGAATACCAGAGACCAGTTTTAGTGGACGCAGAACTCTGACTGCCCTCAGTGTTCTCAGATCAAAATCAGCCCCCACAGTTGCCAGGATCCTGCACCAAGACAGATAAATCAACATTAGCCGTGACAGCTCTTTGTCTTCCAGTAGTTTGTCACCTACTGTAAAGAAGCAGCCTTAGGTTTACAAATATTTGCAGAGTGAAATATGTGATACAATAAAAACCAACTCAGTGCACCATATGGAGCACAGTAAAATGCAGTTCAACCAATGGTTCACTGGGCCAGAATGACATTTAGATAACAAAGAATGGAGGAAAGAAGTTGGAAAACACCCTAAAAGATCTGCAGGGTTGACATCCATTTGAATGAAAAATGATTCTGCTTAACCATTTTGCCCTAATTTATGACATGTACTGCTTCATTTAATGATGAAAACACAGCATTCATCTGATCTGCTTTGTTTAATTGTCCATTCAGTTGTATGAAGGTTTGGGTGAACCTAACAGAAGTGTTGAACCAGCTGAATTGTTTCTTGTGCCTAAAGCCACTGAATCTGCCTTGAAGAATGACCGTGATTCTTCAAGGCTGCAGACACTTAAAAGGCTATCAGCCAACAACAGAGTCGGGAATGAAAAAGAATAGTTTGAGTCAAGTAAAGTTGTAAGTTGTTAAGTTGGGACAAAAGAGAAATGAATCATCAGATGAAGCAGAGAAAATGATTGGACTGTATATGAGTGTGTTTCATTGTTTACTGTCTGAACCTTGGCACAAAATCATCCTTAATAATCAATAAACATGTGCTCTTTTGTGTTTAACAACAGGTAAATGTACAACAGTGTGGTTTTACAGTAGTAGACTGTAGTTTTCATGAGAGACAGTTTTCATTACTGCCAAAAAGAAAAAAAAAAACAACACACAGGCCTTTTCTTTTACATTGGAGATTTGTGTCCTGGAATTGAATTTTCCCTTTTTAAAAGTGTTGTTAAAGTAAAAATAAATAAACTAGGACAGTTAAAAATAACATGTTAATAACATTAATTAGTTAATTAAATTAATCAGATCAATGTTTTAATGCATTTTCATGCATCAGCAGAATTACATGCACTGTACAAATATGAAGTCCAGCCACTTGCTCTAATACACAGTCAGTACACGTTGTTATTTACACATACTGTGGGTGTTAAGATGTTGTAAATACATTTATTCAATATTTACAATATATTCATTGTATTAAGTTTCCATATACATTTATACTGTTATTGAATGCTGTTATTATGCTGTACTAAAAGGGAAAGTGCTGAAGACAGGTGTGCATGCTGATAGTTTACATAACAATATGATATGGACAGCACTGAATGATACCGACTGGTACACTTGGACATAGAGACAGGACACAGAACCGGCCAGAACTGGTTTCTTTGTCCAAATAAGGAGACCGACGGAAGACCAACAAAAGACAAAGAGAGAAAAACATCCGAACTGCATGGTCTTATCTGACTTGATTAACTACAGCACATGCACATAGCTCCTATTGGTGGAGAATCCTTGTTTTGGAGCAATCTTTACCAATCGGTGCTCAGAAGTTGCGCATGAACACCACATGGCTGTAAAGGGTTAAGGTGCTGACCATTGATGTGTATGTAAAAAACTGTATTTAAGCTTTGAGCACTGAGGTGTTCCTCAGTGCAGTTCTGAATGAAACCATTGTTCTGCACTCCTTGCTGCAAGTAAAACTTTTAAAACTTTGAGATCTCGTATTTGATTCTTTGTGTGTTAGGAAACTGGGGTATGAACATATGAGCATATGAGCATATTTTACAGTCCTATCTAACAGAGAAAGTTTCCTGACAGTGGGGAAAAAAATCAATTTGCCAAAGAATCTTAAAATTATCCCAACAGTTTGTAAACTTCAGGTCAGATGTCCATCTTGCCACATGAACACTCAGAGAAGATTAGATGCCTTATTACAAACAAAGGTTTTTTTACATCCTCAGCTTCTCACTCCCTGTGCAATAGTAAATAATGCTGTCTGAGTGTGTCTTCATAGAAATAGTTAATTTAATTCAGTTTGTGCAACATGTCATGTGACATGAATTAACACACTTTTATTGAAATTCTAGTGGGCATGTTGCCTGACTCTGTGACTGTGTGGGCAGACCCCTGAGGCAGACAAACACACACCTGTAAGGCTGGGCTACATTTCAGTGACACGTGCGGCGGTCTCATTTACATAATGACGTCACTGTGTATTTGGAAAAGAACATCACACATGCAGCCATCGTCATCCTGCAGCAGCGCCGACCTGGAGGATCCATTAGTGGCAAGCTGCAGCAGGGGAAGTGGAAAACAGTCAATTACATCAGGAGGCATTACTGAGCTCAGCTGGCAGGTTTATGTGCGAGGCTTTTACACATGCATAGAAACGTGACGTTTGCTGAATTTAGCCCTAATTGAAGATTATCATCTAAATATGATGACCTTAGTAAAGATTTATATTTCCCATGACTAAAGTCATCTAAATTTGACCTTTACAATTTGATTAAGGACCAAAAAAGACATTATGACACAATCACAGAAACACACGTAATTGTTTTTTGTAATGTCAAAAAAACAAACTTTAGGATTTTTCATTACAATTCATTATCAAACCTGCCTCTTTCAGAGCTTCCTAGTAATTCTTTTTTTGCCTAAACGATGCACAAAAACAGTTCTGGGAAAGAAAGACTGGATAACCTACAGCAACTCTGTGATACATTTACACATGCAATATGAACTAAAACTTCTTAAGAGTGTTTCTGTTGGAAGAATTTAATTTATTGTCATTGCTTCATGCTGTACTGTCACTTTAACTGTTTGCTTCTCATATTATAATCTAGTGTGCTCAAGACTGATGGAGAAATTACCAGACACAGCCACACCCACCTTTTTACTCCATACCCATTCATATACTCACACACGATCACATGATATGTAATCTGATACTTTTGTAAACTAAATAAAAGAGCAGAGGAAGGGTGCAGCAACTCGGGGTTGATGAGGAAGCTGCCAGCAGAGCAAGCTGCACTCTCCCCTTGCAAGTAAAAGATCAAGACGTCTTTTGTGTTGTTACTTTGTCGTCACATATGTTAGAATAAACCTAACATAACTTGGTCCTTCGAGCCGGATGCCAACAAATTAAGCAGAACCTAAGGATCGGGTGAAGAACGACTAAAAACCATGCACGGCCAGAACCAGGTTCTGGGGAAAGACCTGGGGAGTGAATTCTCACTCAGGCCAGTACTCCGACACCTGATCCTAGGCTGCTGATTGACGGCATCTGATACCAGAATAAGATCGACGACGAGGGTGAGAAACAACTTTTTATTACCAGCGCGTGGTTGAAAAATGGGTTGGAGTCCCTGGGCAGTAATCCCTAGAACTAAACGGGTTGGAGTCCCTGGGTAGCAGTCCCTAGAACTAAACAGGTTGGAGTCCCTGGGTAGCAGTCCCTAGAACTAAATGGGTTCGAGTCCCTGGGCAGCAGTCCCTAGAGTACCAAAGGCCTAAAATAGAGTGAATGTGAATGTGTGTGGTTGAGAAGGAATTGTGATCGAATCAGCGGGCAGTCTGAAACCTAATGGTGTAAACGTATGACTGCTGATCAGTTGAAGTAGATCACAAAACCAACTATGAACTAAGTTTTTTGTGCAGCGTAAAATAAAATAAAACATTTCAAAATTAAAAATTGAATAAAATAAGAAATCAAAATGGGGAACTTATGTAACAAAAAGACAAATACTCCGGAGTTTAAAGGGGATGTTAAGTACATGTTTAGGTACAATTCAGAGTCCTGTAAACATTTAAATAATTGGCAGAAAAAGTATGATTTTAAAGGAAAATTAAAACAGGAAGACTGCAAAGAGCTTGTGCTTGCCATAAAAAAAGAGGCAAAAGATAAAAAAAAAAGAAGAGAAGCTTGGGCTGAGTGCGGCTGAATGTTGGCTTAAACAAGCTTGTGCAAGAAAAAATGGAATAGAACTAAAACAACTAAAAACAGAAGCAATGCGTCAAAACAAAAATCCACAATCAAACGAGAAAAAAAAAAACAAAACTATGTATGTCAGACCTGAGGACAATGAAACAATAGCATCAAACATACATAAGAACCAAGAATGTGCTGATACAGCAACTCCACTTTCAGATAAAGCAAATACAGAAGAACATATGACACATTCTCAACCCTCCCCTCCCTCCCAACCTTTGTACCCAAATTTAAAACCCGTGGACAAACAAAAAAAAAGAGTGTGCTGTGAAAAATTAAAAGGCATGTGGCAAATGGACTGACTACAAGAAGTCCACTGACTAATCCTGTAACTCTTACAGATCCAGAAAATGGAAATAAATGCCGAATGCAAATTATTTTGGCACCAAATTGTCCAGTAAACTTATTAGGAAGAGATGCAATGTCACAGTTACGACTAGCGATTGTGCCCGATGAGACTGGTGGAATGACTGTGAAAAGAATAGACAAAACAAACACTGATGTTATGGTTGTGCAAGGAACAGGCACGGCAAACTATTTCTGGTCATTAGATTTGAACACTGGTCCGCCATTGAGTGTCCCAACAACATTGCTTAACAAAATAACAGATTTGTTAAAAATGCCAGACCAAATCCAACAAGTCGATAAACTGCATGTAACTTTGCGTTTTAAGCACACTCCAGGGCAAGACGATGATTTTGATAAAAAGGTGCACAAACTGAAATCTCAACAAATTCTAATTCAAGACATAATAACAGATAAAGACTGCATAGCTGTTGCTACTGTCAAGGTTTCAGAAGAAGCAGAGAGATTACATGCAGCAAGTACGGTGACCCACGTTTCATTAGCAAAACAAAAAGAATTGTCATGGCAACGACTGGGCGTGATAGCTACTTCAGCAGTATACCGTTTTGATTGGGAATGGCAAACGGAAATGTAACTTTCCAAATGTCCAAATTCTGCTGATAAAAGAACAAGAGAACCTCTTAGCAGAGATACCGACAACATTATGGTCACAAGACAATGCGGATGACAATTACAAATGCGCAAACCAGTGATAATAAGACCAAACAATGAATATAGACAATGCATTAGACAATATCCAATCAAACCAGACACACAGTTCACAGTTTTATCTGCTGAGCTAGTTTTGCTACATCCAAAATTATCGTTGGGTCCAAAATTTAGCCATCATTTTCTTTCAGTTTTTTTCTTAAGTTTTTCGAAAAGTTTTTACGACATTTTCTAAGTAATATTGTCTGTTTAGTATGGATATTTGCCTTCATAAGATATACTGTATATATACATGGTTTTCCTTTAAAAAAAAAAAGAGATTGTATTATTATTTATTATATTTGCTAAATTTTTAATTTTAAGTTACTTTTGTATTGCTTTGCTTATTTGGTTCTATGTTTCTGAAACTATTTTTTTTCTATTTCTACTACTGTACTGTACCAGGCTCTTATTGGATAACCCAGTTGTCAATCACAAATAGGGCCATTCTGCTACATAGAACACACATGCGTGTGTCAGGAAAGCCTTACAT
>NC_024327.1:2771327-2779826 GCF_000523025.1 Cynoglossus semilaevis
AGTTCAACCCTAGTTCTTTTTTATTTATTTACTTAAGCCTTTGAGAATAACAGAAAAATGGCATGTATTTCTTGATAGCGGCAGTAATTATTTGACACTGGTTTTGGAAGCAGTGGGTTACACCCTGAATGTGTTAAAATAATATATTTAATAAAAATACTTCTGCTTATCCACATCCTGTTTATACTGGAAAATATTTATAACGGGTCAATAAATCAACAAATCACTTTGTTTTGTTATAGTTTACGGTTATCGGTGAACTGAAAAGCTGTTTTGTGCAGCTTTCTTGAATGCATCATTTTACCTTTCACCTCTGAATTGTGCGTATCTTTGTTTACGGTTTACTTTGTTGGTTAGCTGTGCAACCAATTAATGTATCAATTAATATGGATACCGGATACCAGGTTTTACTTAATGAGGTGGTCAGTGGTGCTAAGTGCTAATTCCCCTTTAGCATAAAAGGAATGTCATCTTAATATGCGTTTTAATTTTTACTACTATACAGGGAGTGCAGAATTATTAGGCAAGTTGTATTTTTGAGGATTCATTTTTTTATTGAACAACAACCATGTTCTTAATGAACCCAAAAGACTCATTAATATCAAAGCTGAATATTTTTGGGATTTGGAGTGGGGCTTTTTTAGTTTTAGCTATTTTAGGAGGATATCTGTGTGTGCAGGTGACTATTACTGTGCATAATTATTAGGCAACTTAACAAAAAACAAATATATACCCATTTCAATTATTTATTTTCACCAGGGAAACCAATATAACAGCTCAACATTCATAAATATACATTTCTGACATTCAAAAACAAATCAGTGACCAATATAGCCACCTTTCTTTGCAAGGACACTCAAAAGCCTGCCATCCATGGATTCTGTCAGTGTTTTGATCTGTTCACGATCAACATTGCGTGCAGCAGCAACCACAGCCTCCCAGACACTGTTCAGAGAGGTGTACTGTTTTCCCTCCTTGTAAATCTCACATTTGATGAGGGACCACAGGTTCTCTATGGGGTTCAGATCAGGTGAACAAGGAGGCCATGTCATTAGTTTTTCTTCTTTTAGGCCCTTTCTTGCCAGCCACGCTGTGGAGTACTTGGATGCGTGTGATGGAGCATTGTCCTGCATGAAAATCATGTTTTTCTTGAAGGATGCGGACTTCTTCCTGTACCACTGCTTGAAGAAGGTGTCTTCCAGAAACTGGCAGTAGGACTGGGAGTTGAGCTTGACTCCATCCTCAACCCGAAAAGGCCCCACAAGCTCATCTTTGATGATACCAGCCCATACCAGTACCCCACCTCCACCTTGCTGGCGTCTGAGTCGGACTGGAGCTCTCTGCCCTTTACCGATCCAGCCATGGGCCCATCCATCTGGCCCATCAAGACTCACTCTCATTTCATCAGTCCATAAAACCTTAGAAAAATCAGTCTTGAGATATTTCTTGGCCCAGTCTTGACGTTTCAGCTTGTGTGTCTTGTTCAGTGGTGGTCGTTTTTCAGCCTTTCTTACCTTGGCCATGTCTCTGAGTATTGCACACCTTGTGCTTTTGGGCACTCCAGTGATGTTGCAGCTCTGAAATATGGCAAAACTGGTGGCAAGTGGCATCTTGGCAGCTGCACTCTTGACTTTTCTCAGTTCATGGGCAGTTATTTTGCGCCTTGGTTTTTCCACACGCTTCTTGCGACCCTGTTGACTATTTTGAATGAAACGCTTGATTGTTCAATGATCACGCTTCAGAAGCTTGGCAATTTTAAGAGTGCTGCATCCCTCTGCAAGATATCTCACTATTTTTGACTTTTCTGAGCCTGTCAAGTCCCTCTTCTGACCCATTTTGCCAAAGGAAAGGAAGTTGCCTAATAATTATGCACACCTGATATAGGGTGTTGATGTCATTAGACCACACCCCTTCTCATTACACAGATGCACATCACCTGATATGCTTAATTGGTAGTGGGCTTTTGTTGGAAGAATTTAATTTATTATCATTGCTTCATGCTGTATTGTCGTTTTAAGGAACTGTTTGCTTCTCATATTATAATCTAGTGTGCTCAAGACTGATGGATTTAATTTAATTTAATTAAATTCTAACATTCACACCCACCTTCTTACTCCATACCCATTCATATACTCACACACGATCACATGATATGTAATCTGATACTTTTGTAAACTAAATAAAAGAGCAGAGGAAGGGTACAACAACTCGGAGTTGATGAGGAAGCTGCCAGTAGAGCAAGCTGCACTCTCCCCTTGCAAGTAAAAGATCAAGACGTCTTTTGTGTTGTTACTTTGTCATCACATATGTTAGAATAAACAGTTTCCAAATTATTGGTCAATCAGTGCCATTACAAATTAAAGTTCTTCTTAAGCCAACAGCTGCCCAACCTGGTTTTAGCAAGACGTTCCATTTTGATTTCATTTTGATGAAAAGCACACGTAAAAGGAAACAGGCATCAATTAAATGACATTTTTTTAAAAAACAAAGTGCGTTCTTCTATTTATAAACATCTATTATTTTGTGAAAATCCCCAAAATAGTCCCAATAAATGACTATTACAATAAACAAACACTATGACTACAAATTCATAATATAATGTCAAATTATGTATGAAGGAGAGCCAAGGTAGGGAGTGCAAAAGCCTTTTAAAATAAATATAACTTAAAAGCCTCCGCTTTGTTAGATTTCAGTGGTTTTCACATTTGGTTGGGTCTGCAGAAGCTGCTAAGACACCAAAAGACTTTCCCAAACACACACAGTCACATAGCCCCACACATTCAAAGAGAATTTCCCCAAATTCTCTTCACACCAACTTTCTAAAACACCTGTACTCCCTGGGAACAATGGCACATAGTGGCGACTGCAGGCATCACATGATACAAGAACAATATGATTGGCCACAAGAGGCCTAGCCTCTCTCTTCTATTGGCCTACAAGATTTAAACACACACCCGGGAAGTCGAAAACCACTCCCCCCACACAGGTATATAAGCGTAAACAACTGAACACAGGGCAAAGCTCTCGATTTACCGGTTGATCTACGTTCCTACCCTCACCTATGGTCATGAGCTTTGGGTCATGAACGAAAGAACGAGATCCCGGATACAAGCAGCTGAAATGAGCTTTCTCCGCAGGGTGGCAGAGCGCTCCCTTAGAGGGTGAGGAGCTCTGTCACACGAGAGGAGCTCGAAGTAGAGCCGCTGCTCCTCCACATCGAGAGAAACTTCTACCATAGGTAATTTTCGAAATCCACTCCGAGAGTTTCGCTTTGGCGACAACTGCAAGGCTTTTTGTAAAGTAGTTAAACCAGTATGAACACATTTAAACGATGATGACATCGTACCCAGGTGAAGTTTTTCATGTTAGAATCCAAATTAAACTCTGGCCCATGTCTTTAAGAATGGAGTGTCATGGGGGGCGGTAGTGCACAGCTGTTCTAGCTGCAGCAGCAAACAGTGCTCCAACATTAATCCTGTTAAACATGCTTATGTATTAGATCAGCGGTTCTCGGACTTTTTTCTGCACATCTCCTCCCCCCCTTTTGTGGCTATGATTATTGCCCTCCTCACACATGGACACATTCACAGCTGTTGCTTCAAAACTGCACAGGACTTATGTCCTCTGTACACTGTGTGATTTTAGTATGACACACCATGCAACGTGGAACTAATAAACTTTGGTACGATGTCAACTTTGATGTGAGCAAAATGTACAATGATCATTTACTCGAATCGCAGTCAATATGCAACGTGTTCAGCATACGTCCTCCATCTACACCACCATAGTTACCAAAACCATGTAGGAGCCAAAGCCTCCAGCAGGTTTTCTGAGTAACTCCCCATCAGATGAAAGTGCAAGCAAGGTAGCCTGCAGGGTAACACAGCTGATAGCTGGAAGAAGACGGCAGTGTGTGGCTGCCTGCAGGGTCCCAACCCTCCCTGACAACTAGTCCTCAGATCAATCAGCTCCCTGGGGATGACGGCAGAGGCAGGGGCGGTGGTGGTGATAATGCACGGAAGAGAAGCGGGATCGAGACACCTCCCAGGACATCGATCGACAGTCTCAGACACATCAGACCGAAAAGAAAACACACAAGTGCACATATTGTCTGCCTGCCTCTGTCTCCTTCTCCCTCTGCCTCACGTCTTTTCCTGGCAAACCTGTGTGATGAGCTGAAACAGACCAAGGCTGGTCAGGCTGAGTTGCAGCACATTTCTGCCTCTATAGTAAGAAGGGTCAAGAGTGTTAACCATGCTTCGCTTTATTCCAACAGATACAAGACATGAGCAGCTCTTGCTGAACAAAAACATTAAAAGCTACAGATGCCTGTTTTGGGACATTTGAAAAGACACATTTATTTTCTGAAAAAAAATCTATAGCCACGCAATGTGTTTAGTTAATTTTTTTATGTAGTTAGATCCAGTGAAACTAATTGTGACAATCAAGTCAGAGTTGCAGTTCAGGATTTGGCAACATCTACCGTGGCAGTGAAACTACCTGCTGTCCTTTCTCACAAACATGTAGCAGAACATTTGGTAGCCCTGTAACCACAGGAACTATTTGTAAGCTGATGTAATAAGATGGTGGTCAAACAGGAGGTTTAATCAGTGGAGAAAGACAGATTAGTGATGTGAATAACATTTAAATATTTATTTTATAAAAGCAACTCTGAGGCCAGAAAAAAAAGGTGTACACTCCTAAAACCATTCACTCATCTTTTCATCTTCTACTGCGATTGAACATCCATTACAAATCACCAGTCTGTCGCTGAGATAGGAAAAAAACAACCATTTAAAAACTCACACATATGTTTTGGTAAATTGGTAAACTGAGTGTCCAAATAACAGAATTCTGCATGTGTCTGGTCTGTAGGGGGAATCTGGGGTACCTGGGAAGAAAACATTCAAACTCCATAACAAAAAGACTGATAGTCTCAAAGTCTTTCAAACTTAAACTTGACCATTTGTTTGCATATTGTAAGAAAAGAGAACTAACTGCCCTGCCACCATGTGCACCTCATAAAACCATCAGCAAAAATGGTTTATACCTGCCAAAAGAAATTGTGCTGAAAAATGTATTTAAAGCTCAAACAGAGTAAGAAGTTTTTGTTTTCTTTGACAAAGCCCAAACGAGGTGGTGTAACACTTTCTACAGCTTTGTGAATTCTCTGCAACATATAGGTGCTAGGCTATATCAATAACCAATGACCAGCTCTGTCACACCAGGGCAAAAGTGTCATAGGAGATGAATCTTATCATTGTCATCGTTACATCAGTAAAAGACCATTGGACAACACAGCAGCAGTCCTACCATTATTTACTGTGGTCTTCTGTGGACCAGGTGTCATGTTGTTTGATTGAGTTACATACTGGAATTGATTAAATATAATCATTGAATACATGCATAGGATCTTTCAGTATGTTGTGGCAGTGCACTAAAATGTGAGCGTCTGAGCATTAACAAGCATTATTAGTCATGATAATGACTGCTAATTATTATTTTTTTTGTATTTGGATCATATTTATCCACTGGAAGATATAAAAACACATTAAAATATAAATATGATCCCTTCCAGTGTACTCACCACCCGCAAGAAGGTTCAGAGGGGTTGGTACGGTGCAGTGTGATTTGGGTGGCGGTCATGGAGACTGCTGCCCTCGCGACCCGGTAACGGATAAGAGGATGAAACTGGATGGATGGATGGATGGATGGATGGATTTTTATATTTCATTGATATACATTGTATTTACACTTAATTTAGTAGTAACGTACGTAATTTGTTGGGCATAACATTGTTGAGTTTTTGTTTATTAGATTTTTTGTAATATTTGAATATTTAACTTCAGTTAAATACCTTAAACTTAAGTAAAATATTACACTTGCAGTTCATTATTACTTATTGACTTCCCAGAGTCAATAAGTAATGTTAAATAAGCCTTACTTAAAAATTGACAAAAAAATAATAATTATAGTAAGTAATTATGATTCCCCTCACGCCCCACATCATCAATCAATCAATCTTATTATGACCTCCCTGGACTGTTCTGTTTGGCAGAAGCAAAGTATAGAAAAAGGTCTCTTTATTACGCTTAATGCACAAATATACATTAATTATTTTCATAGAGGTACTAACAGACAGTGAACAGCTACTGTATAATGACAAGGCACAAAGTCTTTCAGAAACACTGGTTTGCTTGCTTGCAACAAACAAAGCATAACTTTCGTTGGTGGGCTACTGGAGAATTTCATTTAAAACTATGCTTTGCGCTCCTTTTTACTGTATCATGTCTTCAAAGTTGAAGTTTTGAACATCAACTATGTAGTGTAAAGTCCTTGGTCTTTTGTACCATTAAAACTAAAGGTGCAGAGCATTTGGTCAAAAAGACAAAGACAAAGAGGAAATAGTTTTACAAAAGAGACAGTGATTGATTTGTCTTGCTAACCCACTTAACCCTTGTAAAGTCCTTCGGGTCTAGGTGACCCCTGTGTGTGCGTGCATGAGTATGCGTGCGTGTGCATGTTCCTGTACTGCATGACTTGTGCCAACTCTTCCTCATATTCATTAATACTCATATTCTGGGAGAAGATGAAAATCATTGCAAGGACAAACGGTGTGTACAAAAATGTGAAGGACCGCACAAGGGTTAAAAACAGATGTCTTGTCAATGTTTTTCTCCATTCCAGTACATCATCTTGTGCATTTTATTTATAGGTGAATGTATAAAAAAGCCAATGTAAAGCATGCTGTAGTGGAATATCGTAAAGGATAAAAACTCTGTAACTGGGCTAATTCATCCACAGCGAAACCTAATCAATTATTCATTCATTTGTTCCAGACCTTCTCTTAAGAGATTGAGTGATTGAAGAGTGATTAGAGATTAGCTCACTGTACAAACGCCACACTCTGGCTACAGCATGAGATTTATGGTGAGCTGTGTGCATTAGTCCTGACCACAGAGCCATCATTACGATGCCCTGAATCTGCTAACACACTTTCCCTCTCTGCATCGCTGAAACAGCTTCATTGGAGCCTGAACGTCTGATTGGTTGACAGCCTTCAGCGTTTCAACCTGGCAGCACTGCTTCTTACACAACTAAAATGTGTTCTTAAGTTCTACCTCTTTTTTTTATTACATCTGTTTGACATTTCATGCATCCCTGTAGACGTTCTCTGGAGCTCATGTCTTATGTATTACATAATTAACAGCAGTAAGAAAGAAAATGGGGCTTCTGGGGGTGAATTTGGAGCATCAACATTGTACTGTAGGTCCAAAACTAAGTGTGTCTGAGCTTTGAAAATTGATTTTAAAAGCATGCATCACTGCTTCATAAGTAAAAAATAAAAACAATTAATTAAAAACCATCTCTTCTCTGGATGGATGTCACACTGATTGCTGAAGATTAAATACACTTTTAAACGGATTAGTCATGTAGCATGTGTATATAAGGTTGTGTCCCACATACACACTTATGATCAATTTTCTAATATGGTCACTTCTTAAATTTCATCCCATAAATAATGTCAGCGCTATTAATTATATATAACATAAAATGAGAGATCATTATTAAAAATATTATGTGTAATAGCCCAGTACACCAGTGGTATACGTAAACTACTGAGAGAGAGAGGCAGAGCCTCTGTTCTGATCACTAGGCATTTACACAGCAAATACACAAAAAGCTTCTTATCAAAAACACATCAATATGGCCACAGGCACAAGTGAGACCAGAGAAACAGGCGTGCATTCACACAGCTCATTTTCTCCCTTCCTGCAAAATAAGGTTTTTACCAAAAGTCGCAGGTGTGAAGTAACTTCGCCTCAATGACTGCAGTCAACATAACTGTGCAGTGCATTCAGGGTGCAGCTATTAAAAGTAAATAACACTGTGAGGAAACTGCAATTTGACGTATTTGATGTAGAGCAACTCGCCTGAGAACAAATCTAATTAAACAAACCAGAAGGGAAATTTCTCTTGGTATGAGGTATGATTTCTTTTTATTTCACGTAAAAATAAAGTAAAACAAAACAAAACACTGGACTGTCTAACTATTGTTTTGTTGTCAAAGGAACTAAAGGAAATCAAGTCAATCATTGAAGCAATGGTGATAAACAATAGAAAAATGTGTCGTGTGCGGGCAACGCAGGAAGCAGGCAGGACCCAAATGCAATACTGGTGAGACTCTTTCTGGTGCAGGTTTTATTTACAAAGTCCAAAGTAATAAAACACAAAGAACTATCCATCCATCCATCCATCCATCTTCAACCGCTTATCCGGGGCCGGGTCGCGGGGGCAACAGTCTGAGCAGGGACACCCAGACTTCCCTCTCCCTCGACACTTCCTCTAGCTCTTCTGGGGGGACCCCAAGGCGTTCCCAGGCCAGCCGAGCGACGTAGTCGCTCCAGCGTGTCCTAGGTCTTCCCCTGGGTCTCTTCCCAGAGGGACGGCACCCGAGCACCTCCCGAGGGAGGCGTCCGGGGGGCATGCGATGTAAAT
>NC_024327.1:2784774-2795997 GCF_000523025.1 Cynoglossus semilaevis
CGTGTGGGCATCGCAGGAAGCAGGCAGGACCCAAATGCAGTACTGGAGAGACTCTTTCTGGTGCAGGAAGTTTTATTTAAAATGTTCAAATTAACAAAACACGGAGAACAGGCAGGCATGGAATTCTCTTTGGAAGACGAGGAAACACGGAAACACGAGGAAACACGGTACACGAGGAAACACAGAGTAGGAAACTCACAAAGATCTAACACAAAGATCTAACACACTGATCCAACACACACATCCAAAAACCCCGACAGAGTGAGGGAGAGGGGTATATATACACAGGGAACACCAGGTGACACAAGTGAAGCCAATTACCAACAGGTGAGTGTGATCCCACAGATTACCCCACAAAGACAACAGGAAAACACGGAAACAGACAGACATGACAAAATGCTTGTTTAATCAATAAAATAGGATTTTTTCATACTGTTTACAATCAAGGATAATGTAGCTTTAATTAGAGATTTCCCAATATGCACAGAAAACTTGCCTCATACCTAATATTCAGGTTCAAGTGGTTACTTTCCTCTAAATGGGATTGGAAATTTCATTATTAAGTACAGTATTACATAACATCATAAAAGAAATAGCTACTATTTAAAAAAAATATCTACTGGTCTTTAAACCAAGAAAATCTGAAAGCTAAAAGCATTAGCATCATCTGTACATGTGACCTGATGTGTCTCCCATATTAATTCTTCTAAAAACATCACTTCTACCAACATCTTTCAGGATGTAATATTTTATTTTAACATACCATGCAATACAGTATCTTGATACTTCTAAGGACCCATGACAACAAAATCAGATATACAGGTAATAAAGCAGGTTTAAAATAGATATTCCAGCAAAACCTATGCCACAGTAGAGCAGAGCGGAGGGGTGTGTAAACTACTGAGTCCATTGTCTCACTGGCGCCGATCATAAATTGTACTAAATGGGCTTAAATAGGAAATATGGCATAAGCGTGGGCTGTAGCTGTATATTCCTACCCAGACAAGACTCAGGTTTCAGTCCACCAGCTGCCAAGTTACCACTGAGGTGCTCTGAGCATGGCACCATCCCCACACACTGCCCCCAGGCGCTTAAAGCTGCCCACTGTTCACTTTGGTGATGGGTTAAATGCAGAAGTCACATTTTGTTGTGTGTGCTGAGTCACAATGACAAGTAGTTCACTTTCCTTCCTTCCTTTCACCAGCCTCCACCTACTGTCAAAGTTCTGCCAAGATCTGCACCTGCCTCAGTCCCAGTGGATGATAGAGTCTGAAACAGGTCTCAAACTCTCCAAATAAATCATCTTCATGTCATATTAGCGTAGGGAAGCCATTTAAATCAAGGCAGACTTTGATTGGTCGATTTTGTAGTAGGTTTAATTGTAAAAGCCAGAATGTTATTGGAGTTTCTATAAATGTCCTCTAGTATATGAATAGCTAATGTTGTAGGCTTACAGGTATTTTGGATAGAACAAAACTATAATAAACCAGGTATAAAAAAGAGACCACCATTAACTACATGTACTACCTCAACAGAATAAGAACTACCATGTGGTACTGGTATCAGTATGGATTGGGTCGCGATACAGTAATAGTCAGATTGTCTTCTTATGTAACTGCTTGGATGTTTCCATTCTTGATTGGTGAAATATCTTGAAGAAACCTCACCAGTCTAGTTGCCTTTGATGTAAGTGTTTTGGATAAATGACCTGGACGACTGAGAACTTACACAGACATCATCAACCATCTAAACATCTGCAAAAAAATCACAGAATCCCGGAATTTCCATCATTCTTGTTCTCTTTTTCCTTAGAAGTAGTGAATATTCTTTGCCATAATCATACATATACGTGGATAGTATGGTATGTACAGGCCTTGCTTCTTTTGTTTAACTACATTCTACCCTGATCACTCCGTAGATAAGTTGGGAAGCAAATAATTTAGAACCTGGATTTTCACTTGAACGGGGACAGTTTTGAAGAGATAAAAATGTAGCACTCAACATAGACAACATACATTAGCATTCAAAAGACAAAGGTCAAATTCCTCAAACTCATGCAATAATGCCATAAAACAATAAAATTAAAAAAAATGTAAAAACAGGATATGATGCAACATCAATAAGTTTTTGGGGTTGCAGAGTAGGAACAAACAGATGACCTCCATACTGGTTGTGGAGGAAATGTATTCATGTGTTCATATTTTATAGAAGTATGCAACATATATAATCATGTTTTAAAAAGATCATAAGAGATGTGCTAAAACATATAACCAGCTTGAACATAAAATGCTGCTTAAAGCTAGAACTGAAAACATGCAGATGTAGAGAAGGAGCTGCGAGGTTGAGATAAAACCAAGGTTTGTTGTGAAAAGAGGAGTACTTGGTGTGATGGGAAACATAAACTTTTAGAATACAATTTGACAATGGCTGGATTCATAGTTAGAACACAAGGTCACAACAACAGCACCTGGGCGCGATAAGAACAGGATGAGAAACCAACGGTGTAGATGCAGTTGCCAAAAAGAATGTATGTCTGTGTGTAGAACAAATGAAGTCTGTATTGCTTGAGATGTACCACCTGGATGTGTGTGTCAATAAAACGAGCCTGAGTTTGTGGAGAGAGCAGAATTCAGCAGTCAACCCCCTGACTCGCCGCTGGATCCTCCCTGTGCACAGGCGAACTCGAGCAACGACTTTTGTCTTTTCTTTATACTTTGTGAAAGTTCTTGATCAACGAATCCGGGGTGGTAAAACCTTACCACAACATGGTGTACCAGTCTGCTAGTGTTATCCTCTTAGCTGAATATGGCAGGCAGTAATGTAGGAAGACGCAACTGCAGAAAGCCAACAGTGGTTGCTTTGAATCCAGCCTGCTATAAAGACGAGAGCTGAAGTGAATCTATTGGCTCTGGGCTCAGCTCAATACACTACTGATCTGAGTGGGAGCGGAGCGAGGCAGATATATGTGCTCTTAGCAACTCCCAACATCTTACTGGAATATGCTGGAGGTCGGAGCTGGCCTGTGGGACCCAAATTCAGGCTCTTCTGTTTACACGCCCCTGCCGTGTGTAAACCATGTGACCTGAGTGCAAACATATACAGCATGTGCGATGTGTAGGAGAGTAATGGTCTGTATGAGATCGAGAAAAAAAACCCATTCAATCCTGGTGTTAACATCTCCATAACAATGTATAAGAGATCGACATTTCCTCTGAGCCTCATTTTTTATATTGTAATTGCAGTTGTCAGGTGCAGTACCTCTACTAGCAGCCACTGGCCCCATTAAACGAATTCATAGATATCCATCTTGAGCCAGGACTCAAACCTGTGACCTCAATTTCTCTGAAGAATAATAGTGACCACTGTGCAGTTAATGTCACAGCAGACAACTAGGAAGGATGTTGGACTGGGACAGATAAGATTATTTAATGTCACCTCAACCTGTTTAGTCTCTGATCTCTGACACACTTGGACGGTTGTCTTCTGCTGGTTCTTGGTGCAGAAGGCATGCACTTTTACATACCTTGTCAGTTTAAAAGGTTGATTGAGATCATCAGAATAACTGCAGCTAAGTCTGTGTAGGTTCTCAGTTATCCAGGTCATTTAAACCAAAAATAGTTATATCGAGGGCAACTGGACGTAGTAAGTTTTTTTTTTTTTAAGACGTTTCACCTCTCATCCAAGAGGCTTTTTCCGAACTGAAAAAGCCTAAAAATTAAAATTAAAGTCAGATTCCTTTAATAAAAAACAACTCACACTCACACTGTCTAAAAATGATAATCTGACAACTCTAATCCTGTGTGACTTTTTGGTTTCATTCAGGCTTAATTTAAATTGAATACATAATAAATAAATGACGCTGGCAGCCACAGATGGGGAAGAGACAAAAAATGTATATGGACATCTTCACCACTGCTAACACACTCTAGTAGGTCATCCACAGACAGGCATACAGAGGTGATGAGTAATAGATTTTTTCACCATGTATTTATTACATCTATATATGTGTGAATTAAGTTATGCCTGGAAGGTGGTCCCAGTAGAAAAGTGAAACTTTGTAATACACCTTATTGTTCTTCCATTCAGCACCGACCTGAACTGAATTTAAACTTCAACATTTCACACTCTGAAATGCTCTCTCTATTTTATACACGATCTTTATCCCCCATAAATTCACTCAACACATTTACCTCAGGGGGGTTTGGGAGATTTGCACATCAGTCCTCACACCCCATGCATCTAATTTGCAGAGGGGGTGGCACATTAAACCAGCTGCTGCTCCTCTAATAGACACCTCAACAGGAGTCGTCGGAATGAATTACATTTTGAATTTATAGGTCAAATAGAATATCAGCCATGCAGCAGCAATAAACCAAAGGCACTTGGGAAAGGTAAAATAGAAATGCAAGCTGTAACAACAAGTCTTGGCATACAGAAACCTTCCACATCCACCAACAGGTCTAATAATTAATATATTCATTATTTATTAAGGGACAGCTCCTTGTTAGTATAGTGATGAGTATCCCTGCCTGTCATGCAGGATACTGGGGTTCAATTCCCCAATGGGGAGATTAAATGTATTGTTTAGCAATTTCCCAAAATCTAACTAAAGTAGAAATGACTAAGCCGGCCGATTAGGTAAGGAAAATCCATTAGAAAATTTTGATACATCATTTACACTTTTTTCACCAGTCTACTTCCCCCACAGAATGGTGCAAACTCACTGTGCAATTAAATTAAAATAATTACTGTTTATTCAACAGTTTAAGACTCGTGCGTCTTGTCTTGAGACAGTGCTTAGTATTTTAATTAAATTGTGTATCAGATAAGAAAAGGTGAAAACAGCTCCCAATTCCCAACTTAGACTGCCTGTAGTTATATACAGTGCATCTCCCAGTTAGCTGATGAGCTTCATCAATCACTGTTCAATTAGCAACACTGAAATGTTCTCTCTCTTTCCAGTATTAAAGGAAGCGCAAGTGACATTTGCAAAACAGTATCTACTGAAATATTGTCACTGCTGTCACTTTGTTCTGATGCCAATGCTGATACATCAGACATCAATATAGAACTGCAGCCACGTGTTAAACTTTTTATTTTATTTTACAGAGGTGAAACCAGTTCACAATGGTTTGAAAAGAAAAATAATTAAAAAGAAAATGTATGGCTTTTAATTAGTTAATTACCTCAGTCAAAAGGCTATTCTATTTTATTGTATTCTATTCTCTTATCATTATAAAAAGACAAAAGATGGCAGTCAAATATTTATTTTTTGTTGCACATTAACTGTAGGCAACACCTCAAGCCTTCAACAGGAAGAAAAGACAGTCTGACTCCAGTGTCGGCTCTACTGATCATTAGAAATGTAACACACACACACATACAGTACATACACACACACGTCATTAATCACTGATGCACATCAGCTCTGTCACTTAGCAGCTGTATTAGCCATTAGGCCAGTGCTACTCACCCTGTTAGAACCACCACAAAGTCCATTACATTCCAGCCATTACGTAGGTAGGAGCCTTTGTGAAAGGCAAAGCCCAGGGCGATGATTTTGATACCAGCCTCAAAACAAAATATTCCAATAAAGTAGGGCTCTGTGTCATCCTGCCAGGAGGAGGAAAAGAAAAAAGAGCACAGTGAGGAGGATTCATAAAAAGTCATAAAACTTCCATGTGTTTGTGTGTTGGCCATTTGAGTTGTTGTGAGCTCATCTGATCAATAGTGTGAAACTGTTTTTCTCAGACATTTATTGTCCTGTCATCCATGTTTTTAATAAGTAATTAATAGTAAGATCACATTTAGAGGAAAACAGTTTGCCAGTGGCGCACAAGTTAGGGGATACACATGAGTAGACACCCTTTTCTGATTGACACCTAAGCTCATCCTAGCTGCTCTGGTAAACAAGTCAGCTATTTTTGTATTATATACAAAACAATTAGAACAACATACATTGACAAAATTAGTTGAATCAAATTTTGTTAATTTAATGCCTGAAATTCTTCATTCTGATTTAGAATAGTGACACAAAATTGACACTTGTGGACAACGGGTGGGGCTGGTAGCATGATTTTTAAATGCTGATTGTCTCTTTTTGTGTCTCTTTATTGGTGAAAACATGCAGATTATGAACTTCACCTTTATGCAGAAAACCAAGGATCCCAAAGTCAGGGAAGAAGTTTAGAAGCTTACATATCACCAGTGTGGGATCAATGAAGCTCAGTCTAATAGTAGTGTTAAAAAAAAAAAAATTGCATCAACAGTGATGAATTGTTACCTTTCAGCAGGGTGCTGGTTTTTCCTAGGACAGTGAATGTATCATTACCATTATAATTTTCTTGTACAACAACAACTCAAAATTTGTCTTGAATCTACAATAACAAGGAATTTTTGTAGCTTCACTGTACAATCTGTTCGAAAAAAGTACGTTTGGTGAGTGTAACACTCACCAAACGCTCAGACATAGGCGTCTTGTCCAAGGCTGGAAGGTGTTGCTCCAAAGCCAGCACGATGCAGTTTGCTATGATGGTGGCCAGGATCATGTACTCAAATGTAGTAAGATGTTAAGGAAATCATTTGCAATTGATATTCAAAGGTTAAAGCACAAAAAACAACACTGTTGTTCAACCGACAAGAAAACGAATCAGTAGAATGTTTGTTTCATTAAAAGCAGTTCTGTAATTTCTACCTATTTTGCTTTTCCTTATAAGCGCAAATTAAATACATTTTTTCTTGATGTTAAAAACTATATATATATTTGAATCAAAAACATTTTAATCACCTGTTGCAATCAAGTCATCAGAAAATAAAAATTTAGTAAAGGAAAACACAGAACAGGTGATTTGGGCATTTTAAACCAAAAAGACAAAACTGAGTTTCTATAAATTATTAGAGCAGCGACAATAAAACTTTGAAAGCAGATACTATTTTTGCCTGGCACAGGCATCAGTGTTAATTGTCTGTTTGTACGTGTATTAACAATGACTCCTTTGATCACACTGAAAGACTTTAAACAAAGAGAAAAGAGGACAAGGCTGGAACTAAAAACATTTTAACTGGGGTCAGTCTGGGCACTTGACAATTGACAGACTTAATCCAGTCGGAACAGTGTGTGCATAATAAATATCTGCTCTATGAATGTTCTCCTGTGGTTATTCCCAGTGGTCATAACTGGAGACTATTACAAGTATTTAAAAGTGCAGTATTCAAAAATTGCCTTGAAATGTAAACCACACAATCTTATAGACTGAATTCCTTATTCACTGAGCTCAGTGTGATTGAATTTGTTCATTTGTTTATTGAACGCCTAAACTTCTTGTTTAGTTGGAAAATATACAACACCGACATAGTGTTAAACAAGGTGGTACAGACGGGGTAACACCCATGCTGATGACCACAGAACTCTGACCAATGAGAAAAAGATTCTAAACACACTTCATACCATCACACTTCTAAAAATCGGAACTATCATTTTAATGCACTCCAGAGACAGGATTGGACACATTATTTCTGTTCTCAGGTCAATTCCAATAATTACCTCATCATTTTTCAATCCTCCTCCTGCACTGAGCAGACTGACAGGAGAGGAGAGCAGTTTCTGATTACTTCAGGAAATCATACATATATTTGTACAGATAATTGGGCATCTCTCTTCCCTGCAGTGACTGCTGCTGGGTCATTAACACGACCACTTCACCATCACCCTTTCAGTCTGGAGCACTACGGCTCCTCCAGGGAGGAGGAGGAAGGGGTGGAGAGGGGGAGGATTATCCAGTGAACTCCAGCTGCTTAGGGCCACAATAGATCATCCTGTATAGCTGCTGTGATTGCACTGCTTTAGGATATGCAGCTGGGTAACGCAGTACAACATCAAAGAATGATAAATGGTTGTTCAGCAGCAGAGGTAATCACCCACAGACTAATGCAACAGAGGTTATTACAAAACTTCATGTGAATTAATAGCCAAGTATTTTCCACTGACTTTATCTATTAAAAAAAGTATCTCAGTCCACAGCAGTGAGGTTATTTCATCTCTAAGTGGATGCAGAGAAAAACTCAAGTTCCGTCGGTGCTCACATGATCACTAACCCTCACTGCAAAATAAATCAATTACACTAAATGGACGAGCAACCAATTCAAAAATGTTTCCTGCTGCATTGAAAGGCTAAAGCTTGTTTGTTTGGCGTCACACCCATGCAGAGCAGACTGCAGCCGCCTTCATGCTGCTGAGGCCATCCAGCCCGCTGGAACTTGAGAGTTGGCCTTTGTAAAATGGTGTAGTGAAAGGAACAAGACCAAAGAATCAAATATGACTATTGATAAATGGTTCCCTCCATCGGTTTAGGAACATACAGTACATGGACAGTGCCCTCTGTCTGTATTTTCTTTTTTTCTCTGTTTATATAAATGACATTAACCTATAGAGATAGTGTCAGTAGGTGGTAATAATTCATCTGGAAAAAATCAAAGAAGAAGCAAAGTGAAGTGAGTGGAGGTTCTGCAGGATAAGCTTAGCTCAGTTAAGTCTTCAAGGAGACTGAGTATTGATACTGAGTAGACTGAGTAAGTGATACTTTTCTAAAATGCCTTTATGGTTATGTAATATACAGATAAATCTTCACATATTTTGGTAAGTTTTTAAAATTATTGTTACTGTGAGGTCCCACAGAATCTCAGACCTCAGACACCTGCACTGTAGTACAATCATCCAGTAGGTATTTACAAGTCTTTAAAGCTAAATGTATGACTTGATCTTGTAGAGTCACTGGGGAATTGCACCTGCACAGCACCTTTTCCAGGGCACAGTCTAGGTCAGGTTTATTTCTACAAAAAATAAGATAGGTCTGTATCAAATTTGACTTTCAGTGATTTAAAGTCTTCCTTACAGATCCTTAAGTACTAGGAACACATTTACATGTACACTTGAAGTCAATATTAATTGAATATATCAGGTTCTCAATGATAAAATTGTTACATTTTTAGAGTAAAGATATTGAACTGGACACATACTGTATTTAGTACCTGTTTTAGGGGACTATTTATGAGGGCTCTTTGTTTTAAAACCATTTGTTTTGTGCATCCTTCAGAGAAGTCAACACAGGTTAATCTGAATCTTGGAATCATAATGATAATTTCATTAAATAAATAAACATCTATGCCTATTAGGGTTTGATTTGTATTTTCCTGGTTCGTGTTAAGTGCATGTCTTCACTAATTTCAAATATCCATCCATCCATCCATTTTCATCCACTTATCCATTACCTGGTTGCAGGGGCGGCAGTGGCCACCCAAATCACATTGCAGTGTACCAACCCCCCTAAACCTTCCTGCAGGTGGTGAGTCCACTGGAAGGTGCCAACCACCCTAACTGGGATTCGATCTTGCCCAGGAGGTGAACCCTGGAGTTCCACACCAATGACCAATGAGACATTGCCTCTGGGCCAAAGTGCCACAATTTCAAATATATATAAAAAAAATAATCCAACACAAGTTATAAAAATTGACTTAACGATGTCCATGACTGACAAAAAGAAAACTATAAAAATTAAAAACAAACAGTAACCCTTTATATAACCTCACCACCATGCATTTGTTTTAGCCCTACAAAAATGACTTAAACGTTGTTATGAATTTGTAATTTGTTATTCAGGCAATTCCTGGTCACTCTACCTCTTGATTGGATTGTTTTTGGCTGGTGATGTATCCGTGTACTGTAGGGTTAAGGATATGGCCATTCAGTGATCTTTTTGGCATATTTCCGTATGATGTCCTCGCTGAAGATGAACAGAGAGCGGTTGACAGTGAGGCAGCTCTGTTTGACAGGAATGGGGTTGTAAATGGCCATGGTCCGGGCTCTCTGGGCCATCGTCTGCTTGTACATTCTCTGGCCCCCCGGAGCCCCCTGCTGCCGGGTGGCCCCTCGGGCCGGGCCCGAGGCACAGCTGCCTCCATAGCGGCTGGACAGTACGTCTTCAAAGCGAGCCATTCAGAAAAAGCGAAGAAGTCTAGGCTGCTGCTGTTGCTGAAACTAAAACTGGGCAGACAGTAAATGAGGAAGAAGCATCACAACAACACGCAGCGTGGCTCTGTGGTCCAGTTTATTAGGCGGCGAGGAGCGTCCACCGAGTCCAGCATTCACCAAAGAACATCAGTGTGTTATCTCCTGGACCCTGGTGCCTCCTCCACAGCTCTCAGCTGCTCCCACATTCAATAGTGGCTCAAAGTTTGGCTGGGCAGCTGGAACATGAGAGGAGTCACTGACGGTTTGACTGGGTGCTGCATATGCACTTTTTTCCTCATCCATAGTGCAAAGTACACGTGCACACGCACGCAGCACCCACGTGACAGACAAGACGCCAGTCAGTTGCTCCACCTGGCCCGGCCCTGTCTCCATAGTAACAGGGAGGACAGCAATATCAGTGGGAAAGACAGACAGAAGAACGCAGAAAGTAAAAAAGAAAAAAGAAAATAAAAATAAGAAGGAAGTAAAACTGAGAAAAAAGTAATGTAGGAGAAATTGAGAACGACCTGCACATTAAGCAGAAGTTTCTACCCATGGTCTTTCTCCTGCCTTCCCTAATCTGAATTAAAATAGATGCTACATTTATATAGTCTTGACACCCCAATGGATCATTATAACCCTTTCTGTCTTCCTTTATTACAACTACAACTATGAAGCTACAGGTATCGACTGAATTTGTTAAAGATTAGAAAAAGTATCCCTTAAAAAACGACCAAGATGCCTATTTTAGCACTGACATGTTCAAGTATACACACCTTAACTCTAAGCAGTGGAGATGTACATTTATTCAACTTAATTCACAGCTTTTCTCTATTCCAAAAGTAAACAAACTTATTAAAAACATGACCAAATGACTTAATGATAAAATGCTTTAAAAAACCTATTTATTAGACATACAAAAATTAGGACTACCAAAAAATAGCATTTTTACTAAAATATCAGTACTTGTCTTGACAAAGGACGGTTCAGAACCTGTTAAAACACTAAAATCAATAGTAAAGCACAGGGTTACCTTATTAAAAGTGGTTACAGTATTTGTACATATGTCATGTCTGTCTGTTTCCGTGTTCTTTGTGGGGTAATCATGGGATCACACTCACCTGTTTGGTAATTAGCTTCACTTGTGTCACCTGGTGTTCCCTGTGTATATATACCCCTCTCCCTCACTCTGTCGGTGTTGGATCATTGTGATTGTG
>NC_024327.1:2797959-2804090 GCF_000523025.1 Cynoglossus semilaevis
ATTGTGATTGTGTTAGATCTTCGTGTTCGTGAGTTTCCTACTCTGTGTTTCCTCGTGTTCCGTGTTCCCGTGTTTTCCTCGTGTTCCTCGAGAATTCCATGCATGTTAGTTCTTCGTGTTTTGTTAATTTGGACTTTGTTAATAAAACTTCCTGCACCAGAAAGAGTCTCTCCAGTACTACATTTGGGTCCTGCCTGCTCCCTGCGATGCTCGCACATGACAACATACACAATATTATTGAACAGAAACCTTCAGAAAGAACTTTTGCTTCAGGTAAAAACAAGCTCAAACTCAGTTAGCAAAGCAAATAGTTTCTATGATGTGTCAGCTGGCTCAGAAGGCTTTTTATTTTTTATTAAGTCAAATCTGCCCCTTATCAGGTACAACTGTTGATACATGGCCTTAGGAGGTGTCTGCCGTGATAGTGCAATATATAATGTGGCACAAAGATCATTTCCCACATGAAAAAAACATTTCTTTACAGTGATTTAATGTTTAATGGACACAGAGAAGTGGTAGTTGTCCCTTCAACAAGAAATGAAGACCCTGAAGGCTGGTGTAACATGTGCATGTAATATAGTAAAGTAGATACAACTGTCCAAAGGTAATACTGGTAAAATAGATGATTGAGAAAGGGAACACACAAACCAACAGTAGCGTTAGGCCTTATAGGATGTTGTCTGAGATTCTAAGACAAACAACACAGCATCACAGTCTACCTGCCGAGGACTCTCTCGCCACCACAGTCTCTGACTCTCCTGGCTTCTGTCAATTTCTTATTGGTGTTGAGGGCCGTCCACACACCAGAGCCGTAGACACAACACTCTAGAGCTGTGTCTCCTTCTTTATTTTTCTGTGTGATGTCTGCTCCGCGAGACAAAAACAGCCTGTGGGTAACAGAGTTCAGAATATATTTAATCTGTTAATGCAAAAGTGTGTGTGTGTGTGATCAGGTGTGAATTGTGTTTGAGCACCATACACTCACATCACACACTCAAAGTGGTTCTCTTTGGCGGAAACATGAGGCGTGTCACCATGAACGTTGACAGAGTTCAGGTCACACTGCACCTCTAGCAGAGCCTGTGCCACATCATCACAGCCCAACAGAGCTGCCCACTGAAGGCAGATGTTCTCCTCCTGCTCAGGGTGGAGAGCGGAGGTCAGCACTCACAGGAGATTCAACTTCAAGGATATTATCTCCATGAATAATAACCACTGATTTTACATTAAAAACGTAGGTTAAGTTATTAATGTAAAATCAGTGGTGAGCTTTAACTAACTAACTGTACAATATCCTCAGTTACAACTGTTGTTGTTGAACAATTAAAGGATATAAAAAAATTATCTCAAATCTTTGTGATCGCAAGACTTTAAATGCATGGAAGTGTTGATTAGTTTACTTTAAGGTTTAAAATTTGGGACATTTTTCTAACACCTTAAAGTCTATATGGAGACACCATGGTTAATTTCTGAGGCAATCTGTCCAAATTTTGTCTTCTTCTTTTTTCGGCTTGTCCCTTTTTCAGGGGTTGCCACAGCGAATCACTGATTTCCATCTCTCCCTGTTCTCGGCATCTACTACTCTGACTCCAACTATCTGCATGTCCTCCCTCACTGCATCCATAAATCTCCTCTTTGGCCTTCCTCTTTGTCTCCTACCTGGTAGCTCCATCTCTAACATTCTTCTACCAATGTATCCACTGTCCCTCCTCTGCACATGTCCAAACCATCTCAATCTGGCTTCTCTTGTCTTCTCTCCAAACCTCCCTGTCTGTGTTGTCCCTTTAATGACCTCATTCCTGATCCTGTTCATCCTTGTCACTCCTAAAGAGCATCTTAGCATCTTTAACTCTGCCACCTCCAGCTCCGCCTCCTGTCTTCTGCCTATTGCTACCGTCTCTAAACCATACATCATGGCTGGTCTCACCACCGTCCTGTAAACCTTTCCCTTCACCTTAGCTGACACTCTTCTGTCACAGATCACTCCTGACACTTTTCTCCAGCTGTTCCATCCTGCCTGTACTCTATTCTTCACCTCTCTTCCACAGTCTCCGCTGCTCTGAACAGTTGATCCTAAGTACCTAAACTCCTGCACCTTCACCACCTCTGCTCCTTGTAGCCTCACTATTTCACTGTTCTGCCTTTCGTTTACACACATGTACTCTGTCTTGCTGCGACTGACCTTCATTCCTCTTCTTTCTAGTGCAAACCTCCACCTCTCTAGGTTCTCTTCTAGCTGCTGCCTACTCTCACTACAGATCACAATGTCATCTGCAAACATCATAGTCCATGGGGACTCCTGTCTGACCTCATCTGTCAATCTGTCCATCACCACAGCAAACAAGAAGGGGCTCAGGGCCGATCCTTGATGTAGTCCCACCTCCACTTTGAAGTCTTCTGTCCTCCCAACAGCGCACCTCACTACTGTTGTACTATTCTCATACATGTCCTGCACCAAACTAACATACTTCTCTGCCACTCCTGACTTCCTCATACAAAACCACAATTCCTCCCTTGGCACTTTGTCATATGCCTTTTCTAGATCTACAAATACACAATGCAGCTCCTTCTGACCTTCCCTGTACTTCTCCATCAACATCCTCAAGGCAAATATTGCATCTGTGGTACTCTTCCTAGGCATGAAACCATACTGTTGTTCACAAATCTCCACTTCCTGCCTCAACCTAGCTTCAACTACTCTTTCCTAAATCTTCATTGTATGGCTCATCAACTTTATCCCTCTGTAGTTGTTACAACTCTGTGCATCACCCTTCTTATGAATTGGCACCAGAACACTTTTTCTCCACTCATCAGGCATCTTGCCAGTCTCTAAAATTCTGTTAAACAAACCAGTCAGGAAATTTACTGCCACTTCTCCTAAACACTTCCATACTTCCACTGGTATGTCATCAGGACCAACTGACTTTCCACTCTTCATCCTCTTCAGGGCTTTTCTAACTTCATCCTTTCTAACCTGATCTACCTTCTTCCTACTAGTCTCTGGCTCCTCGTTTCTACTTTCCCTTTCATTTTCCTCATTTAACAACTCCTCAAAGTATTCCTTCCATCTTCTCAGCACACTTTCCTCACTTGTGATCACATTCCCCTCTCTGTCCTTAATCAACCTCACCTGCTGCACATCCTTCCCAGCTTGATTTCTCTGTCTCGCCAATCTATACAACTCCTTTTCTCCTTCCTTTGTTTCCAAACTCTCATACAACTCCTCATATGCCTTTTGTTTGGCCTTGGCCACTTCGACCCAATCCAGCTCATTCCAGAAGTTCTCCTTTTCTTCTAACTCACAGCCCACCTGTGGGGCATAACCACTGACAACTGATGAGTATTAAGATACCATTTTGTGCACTGACGGCATTTTGTATTCATACCATTTTATGAAATTGACTGAAACTGACTGTGCAACTTGTTTTGACTGTGACCCATTCTGCCAAGGCCAGATGGTTGGTGAAACTTGTTGTGCCTTGTGAGCTCTACCCAGCAACAGAGTATAAACATGCTAGTCATTGGTTGAGACCCACCAAAAACAAAGTGTATAAAAATATAAGTAACAAAGAATGAGGAAGAAGGAAAATCACCCAGCGGCTGGGGGTGAACCCAGCGGCCGTTGGGAACAGGAGCTCCTGCGCGCAGCGAAGTGCACCAATCATCTGTATCGTCACGTTTTATAACGTGTAAATATCTTGCTTCTTTTTAATAAATAATTAATTATTTGCCAACATTCTGGCTGACTGGATTTTCTTCCTGGAAAACACATGAACACATTAGCTTTGTGTTGTGGGCCACAACCGAGGTCCATGACAGAAAGAATCCGAAGACATAAAACGAGACAACATTCATCATCACGCCTTCTATTTCTACCTTCACACACATCAACCTGTCTGACTCTCGTTTCACCTCTACCACATTTCTTACATGTTCTTCCCTTAGGATCACCCCCACTCCATTTCTCTTCCCATCTGTACCATGATAAAACAGTTTGTAGCCTCCTCCAATGTTTCTAGCCTTGCTGCCCTTCCACTTGGTCTCCTGCACACACAAAATGTCTACTCTTCTTCCCTCCATCATATCAGCTAGTTCTCTACTTTTCCATGTAATTGTACCTACATTCAGAGTTCCGATTGTTAGATTTCAGTGGTTTTCACATTTTGTTTGGGTGTGAAAGCAGGAAGCTGCTAAGTCACCAAAGCACATACACTCACATAGCCTCACACATTCAAAGATAATTTCTCCCAAACTCTCTTCACACCAACTCTCCAGACGACTCCAAAACACCTCTACTCCCTGCGAACAATGGGAAAACTCCCAATTCAAATTCTCACATGGAATTCCTTTTGATCTACATAACCACCTGTTGTTGGCCGGACCCCAAGGCTCCGTCCACTTCCCTTGTATTAACACCCCACTCAGCAACAAAAGGTTCATAAAACTGTCCTCCAACACTGCTGAATCATGGAGCAGCAGCGCCACATAGTGGCGACTGCAGGCATAACCATGATACAAGAACAATAATATAATTGGCCACAAGAGGCCTAGCTTCTCTCTTCCACTAGCCTACAACATTTAAACACACACCCGGGAAGTCGAAAACCACTCCCCCCACACAGGTATATAAGCGTAAACAACAATGATACATTAGAAGTTATTCTTGAGAGAAGTTATTCTTGAGAAGAAGGTTATTCTTGACTTTGTGTACTGGTAACTGTTGTACGAGATTTTCTTGAATACTTCTCCAGTCGTTTTATTTTGCTCTTGGACCTGTTTGTTTTGGCGTTTTGTTATTAAAACGAATCGACCATCTACCGGCTGTTTCATTCCTTGCCTGAGACTACCTACGAGGTGATTTCTTCAATTTTGGTGCTGTGACTACGGGGAAAAGAAATCCTCCAATTGGTGTCGTGCTCACGAACGAAGAAGGGCCAAATCTTTCAACTGGTGCCGTGACCCAGATTGAAATATAGTAAGAATCTTTCACAAATTTAAGACCACCACTTCTATCCTTCCTCTTTTCTCTTTTTCTCCTAACCAATCGCCCTCCTCTTCTTCTCTGTCTTCGACCAACAATAGCCCAATTTCCATCAGTACCCTGTAGGTCAACAGCACTGTAGGCGGTCGTTTTTGACCCCGGCCCCGGTATGGAAAATTTTTAATTTGCATTGTTTGATTTGGCAAAGGTTTTTACAGCGGATGCCCTTCCTGGACACCTCACCATTTATCTGGGCTTGGGACCAGCACTATAAAACACTGATTCATGTACCCTAGTGACTGGTTTCTGTCCAAATTTTGTAAAAGAACAAAATGTGGAGGCTATAAAAAGTACATGAGACCTGTGAATATTACATAATGTTCAAATAACAAGCAACACTCAACTCAACTAATACCTATTGCAGATGCTTCAATGCAAAGTTTTTCTTTACTGATGACTAAAGTTTCAAATGTATTATTTTGAAATTATTGAGTTTTAAATTTTAAAATCAACTGAATAATGAGGTGAATAATTCTCTGTTGGAAGAATTTAATTTATTATCATTGCTTCATGCTGTACTGTCGTTTTAAGGAACTGTTTGCTTCTCATATTATAATCTAGTGTGCTCAAGACTGGAGAAATTACCAGACACAGCCACACCCCCATTCACACCCACCTTCTTACTCCATACCCATTCATATACTCACACACGATCACATGACATGTAATCTGATACTTTTGTAAACTAAATAAAAGAGCAGAGGAAGGGTGCAGAAACTCGGAGTTGATGAGGAAGCTGCCAGCAGACGACAAAGTAACATCACAAAAGACGCCTGGATCTTTTACTTGCAAGGGGAGAGTGCAGCTTGCTCTTCTGGCAGCTTCCTCTTCAACTCTGAGTTGCTGCACCCTTCCTCTGCTCTTTTATTTAGTTTACAAAAGTATCAGATTACATAAGATTTGAATCTTCATGCATTTCTCTAGACAATGTCTTAAGTCCTTGGAGGGCCTTTGTTACTGTTCCATCTGGAGCAGTATTATTTGGTATGAAAGTACAACACATCTCTCCAAACATCGCACAAACTCCTCCTTTTTCTGCCAACATCATGTCCAATGCCATACGATTTTGTACTGACATCAGAGAGGTTGG
>NC_024327.1:2807161-2812127 GCF_000523025.1 Cynoglossus semilaevis
GGAACAGTGACACACGAATAGCACGAAAGGAAGTGACGTTCCCTCAGGTGCTGTGGGAACCGGCAGTAACACTGAACTCTCCGATGGGTTTTAATCGTTTTCACTCCATTATTTTGGGTTAACAGTCGTTCACATTAGTGCTGTTTGTGGCCGCGGGCTCTTGTTTTCATTAGAGAGGCTGTAAAGGCCTCATGACGTGCTGTCATCAGCGTAAGGATGGTGACAAAAATGAAAGAGAAGGTTTAGATCATATGTGTCCAACTCAGGGCCCGCGGTCCAAATGCGGCCCGCCAAGTCATTTTGCGTGGCCCACTGGAGCTTAAAAAAGTTAAATTACCTGCTTCCGTGCTGCTGAGTTTCTTAACTTGACAAAAATATATTTCACAGAGCAGTGAACAATATTTGATACTGAAACCTGTATTAATACACTATGACTGGTTGTGGTGTGTTGTACCAAATTGCTGAGTGAATGAGTTGATGGTTTGAATGCAGAGGACACATTTCAAATGTACAACGACGATAAAGGAGATTCCTCTTCCTCTTCCTCTTCCTCTTCCTCTTCCTCTTCCTCTTCCTCTTCCTCTTCCTCTTCCTCTTCCTCTTCCTCTTCCTCTTCCTCTTCCTCTTCCTCTTCCTCTTCCTCTTCCTCTTCCTCTTCCTCTTCCTCTTCCTCTTCCTCTTCTTCTTCTTCTTTGTCTTCTAATCACTTTTCTCTATCTAATTCTTCCCCTCTCTCTCCTCTCAGGCCAGTTGATTGAGCGAGTTCTGCTCTCCTCCATGTTGAACCCCAGTGAACAGTGGCAGACGTATCGTCACCACGGGCGGATTCTCAGCCTGGAATATCGTCTCCGCTTCCGTTGTGACTCCAACTACTACGGACCGTTCTGTAACAAGTTCTGCCGGTCCCGCGACGACTTCTTCGGCCATTTTAACTGTGACCACAGCGGCTCCAAGGTCTGCATGGACGGTTGGACCGGGCATGAGTGCAAAGATGGTGAGGGAGTGAATAATATTTCAAAATGTAAAAGACAAAAATGCCTTGATTGATTTCGATCTGGAATTTATTTTAATAGAATTTTTCTCTAAATTCCAATCTATTTGTAAGAACACCGTGTCCTGCTCAGATCATATTTATAACCAACAAAATAAATCACCAGTTTTTTTTTCTAAAGGCCAGAAAGCTTTTCTCGTTTTCTCATCAATGGTCTTGGCCTGAATTAAGCCAGCCACTAGGGTACACGAAGCCGTGTTTATAGTGCCGGTCCCAAGCCCGGATAAATGGTGAGGGTTGCGTCAGGAAGGGCATCCGGCGTAAAACGTTTAGCTAAATCAAATATGCAGATCAATAAAACGATTTCTATACCGGATCGGTCGAGGCCCGGGTTAACAACGACCGCCAACAGTGCCGTTGACCAACAGGGCACTGATGGAAATTGGACTACTGTTGGTCAGAGACAGAGTCAGAGACAGAGAAGAAGAGGAGGGCGTTTGGTTAGGAGAAAAAGAGAAAAGATGAAGAATAGAAGTGTTAGTCTGAAGTTTGGAACTTTGAATGTAGGTACAATGACAGGGAAAAGTAGAGAAATAGCTGATGTGATGGAGAGAAGAAGAGTAGATATTTTGTGTGTGCAGGAGACCAGGTGGAAGGGCAGTAAGGCTAGAAACATTGGAGGAGGCTACAAACTGTTTTATCATGGTTCAGATGGGAAGAGAAATGGAGTAGGGGTGATCCTAAAGGAAGAATATGTAAGAAATGTGGTAGAGGTGAAAAGAGAGTCAGACAGGTTGATGTGTGTGAAGGTAGAAGTAGAAGGAGAGATGATTAATGTTGTTAGTGGTTATGCCCCACAGGTGGGCTGTGAGTTGGAAGAAAAGGAGAAGTTCTGGAAGGAGCTAGATTGGATGGTAGAGAGTATCCCCAGGAGAGAGAGAGTGGTGATTGGAGCAGACCTAAATGGTCATGTAGGGGAAGGGAACAGAGGAGATGAGGAAGTGATAGGCAGGTTTGGTGTTAGGGAGAGAAACGTAGAAGGACAGGCAGTGGTAGATTTTGCAAAGAGAATGGAAATGGCTGTGGTAAACACATATTTCCAAAAGAAAGAGGAACATAGGGTGACTTACAAGAGTGGAGGCAGGTCCACACCGATAGATTATATTCTATGTAGAAGATGTAATCTGAGGGAGATTAGAGACTGTAAGGTGGTGGCAGGTGAGAGTGTAGCCAAACAACATCGGATGGTAGTGTGCAAAATGACGATGGAGGTGACAAAAAGGAAGAGAGTGAAGACAGAGCAGAAGATCAAGTGGTGGAAATTAAGGAAAGAGACATGTTGTGAAGACTTCAGGAAGGAAGTAAGGGCAGTTCTGGGCTGTGTTGAGGAATTCCCAGATGATTCGAAGACTACAGCTGCAGTGATTAGGGAGACAGGTAGGAAGGTGCTAGGTGTGTCCTCTGGGCAGAGAAAGGAGGACAAAGAGAGCTGGTGGTTGAATGATGAGGTCCAGGAGAGTGTGCAGAGAAAGAGATTAGTGAAAAAGAGATGGGACAGTGAGAGAACAGAAGAGATTGAAGTACAAAGAGAGGACAAGGGAGGTGAAGAGGGAAGTGGCCAAGGCCAAACAAAAGGCATATGAGGAGTTGTACGAGAGTTTGGACACAAAGGAATGAGAAAAGGAGTTGTATAGATTGGCGAGACAGAGAAATCAAGCTGGGAAGGATGTGTACTGCATTATAATAATTGTGAATATTTGTAAAAAAACACACAATATTCGCTATAGTGTGAGTCAAATGGTACATAGACCCAGTAGGTGGCAGTTATACAACTAAGAGTATGCAGCGTTGCTATTAAAAGCAAAACAAAAACGATGGATAGAATGCTTTGAATTACTAAATAAAACATTACATCATCACAACATCAAAGCATCACATTTGAACTATATTTATAGCACCTCCTGCAGGTATGGGACGAGAGCTACATGCTGGTTCTGAAGATATACAGTATGTTTACCTTGACAACCAGGGAACTTGGATGTGCTTTTTCTCCTGCTACAGCATGTGATGATGCTGAACTGGGAATTGGTTCTCTGGAGATTTCACCAGCAGAGACAGTTGCAGCAGAACTTACAGCAGATGCAGTAGCAGTTGATGGTCTTTCTTTGATGGTGGAGCCAGTCACATGTCCAGGTAAACTCAGAAACATTCCACAAGAGGTTGTTGGTAGTTTTCCAGAGAACACATTATTACCACCAACTATTAGTGAGCTGTGGAAGGGTGTTATCTTAACTTTGGCTTTTGGACCAGTCTGTGTCACCTGTCCTTTTGCACCCACAGGTGTGTTAGGTCTTCTTCCTGACCCCTCACTAGTTCGACTGGGATCCATTGTGGTACTGATGAGGTTGGTCACACTGTGGAGATTCAGAAGAGCACCTGAGGAATGCAAAAAAAAAAAAAAAAAACTACTAACGTCTCCAAAACACATTGAAAGTAAAATTATCCTACAAAAAATAAGCATATTAAAACATTAAACATTACGAGCCTCCTTTGAACGTATTACTTGCATCATAAAGTAACCGGTGAAACCAAACTAAACTTGTAACATCTTTAGAACAGCGCTATTCCATTTTAAAAGAGCGAAACTAATAGTACGAATGATGTCACATGATTTGTGTAAAGTTTTTGAGAACTTTACCGATGAACAGGACCGTAGTTTTAAGAAGTTAATATCTCCTGCGTTAATTCCAGGTCGGGCCGAGCGAGGATGTATGTAAATGCACAGACAGGAAGACAACACTTCCAACTTCCGCTACCACCCGTTACTATGAAGACCCGCCTTACTTAGATTTTGATTGGTTAATGAGAAGACATGGAGACTTATGATTGGTTAAATTTAGTACCCTGCAAATTTCATATTATTTCAACTTTTGTATTTAATGACCATGTGATTAGTTACACTACTAATACATTATTTAAACGATATTGAAAAAGAACAAAATATAAAGTTTGTTACAATAGTTTGAGTCACAGTTGTCCATAAAGTCCTTTATGTCATAAAGTCTTAAGTCATTGCTTTTTTAAATTTTTTATGCATTAGTGAGGAAAACATGGAAGAAAATAAAAAATAAGAAAATGCAGTGGTCTTAGACATATTCACCAATTAAGCTATCTTTTATTTATGATTTTCATAGCAAACCATGCTTATTGAATTATATAAAAATACAAAGATCTGATTGCACTTGTGTTTGACAAAAGTATGTTCTGTGTACCTACACTCTGTCCTCCTCCTGTCTAGGCCTGCTGTGTGTGTGTGTGTGTGTGTAGGTGTGTAAGTGTGTGTGTGTGTGAGTGTGTGAGTGTGGGTGCATGTGCGCGCGTGTGTGTGGTACACAAAACATCAATTTCCACACTTCTGTTAGCCCCGGGTCCAGTGGACCCGAACATCTTATATGTAATAGAAATGTGTAGGGGGGGGTGTATGGTGTGTGGTCATTAAATATGTATTCTGATATATGTTCTTCACAGAAAATGAGCCAAAGCCAGTGAGTCTCAGTTTGAAAAATTAAATAATTATATCTTTTTCTTTTATTAAAAAGTGAAAACGGGTCCCACAGACCCGAACACCACACAAGGGTTAATATCTATTTATTTTATCTATTTATTTATTTTATCTATTTATAGGCCGTCTTAACTTTTTTCACAATATTTTATTCATACATGGGATTATGAGAACATGTTGTTGCTTTTTGTTGTTTTCCTCCTCATATCTTATTGGACAGTACGTGTTACTTATTCGTTTTGATCCACATTTACCTTATTTCTCTCGACAAATGAACAAGTGTCTTTCAGTGTAATCTGTTGCACATATTCAGACAATATTCAGAAAATATTAACTACAGCATCTTTTCAAAAATTAAGTTAGTTTCGGGAACAGATAATCGGGTCTTGACACGATTTTTGAGACGCACGACC
>NC_024327.1:2812498-2812856 GCF_000523025.1 Cynoglossus semilaevis
ATTGCAATATTTGCAATATTTTATGTATCTAAGATTGACCTGTGGTGAGAGAAACCTCAGTTTTTTATTTCTTTTTATTTCACCACTTCTTGCAACTCAGTTTCGACGCTGTGCTGCAGAGACAAAATAAATGTTTGCCGTTGTCCCTCATGTCTGCGTTTGTCTTTGTTTTCTGCCCTTGTTTTTCATTGCTTTGTGCATGAAGCACTATGGTGCCCCCTGGAGGAGGCACATCACACAAATGGAAAACAACTGGTTTAGAGCATGACTATATTATATATATATTTATTTATATATATATTTAATTTATTTTAATATAAATAGGTCAGATTGATCGATGTTTTGAGGTGGTTTTAAT
>NC_024327.1:2812969-2830580 GCF_000523025.1 Cynoglossus semilaevis
TATCTATCTATTTATCTATCTATCTATCTATCTATCTATCTATCTATCTATCTATCTATCTATCTATCTATCTATCTATCTATCTATCTATCTATCTATCAATTTATCAATCAATCAATCTATCTATCTATCTATCGATCTATCTATAGGGTTACATCCATAGACATACACACTCAGATTCATTCCTATGGTCAAGTTAAAGTGTGTGTTTTACCCTTATGCTGTGTGTGTTTGGCCTGCAGAGGGAAAACAAAGTACATGGAGTAAAACCTGCACCTAAATGAGAAAAACTTACAAAATTGGCATAGTCATCATTTGAATACTAGGAAATGTTATTTCAACATCAATTTGATGCATGGACTCATATAACACACAAAAGATAATTACAAAAAACAGTTGTTCAATATACAACAGGAAAGTTGTCAATTGAAAAAATGATCTGTAAATACTTCATCTTTTTCACAGTATAAAAAAGAGTAATAAATTCTACATTGCTAAAAACCGAATGTTAAAATGAATTACTCTCTCCGATGCTCCTGAGTGTGTGGTGACCCCTGGCCCTGACAGCTGCCTGTCCATCTGCATCATCCTCATCACACTACTGAACAAACATGTTCCTTTTGAGGGAGCCTTGGGACAGAGTAACCCCCAAAACCACATTAAACTCTATAGCTGAGCATGTGAAGAGACCACAGACCATCATACACGACCCCTTTGTGGAAACAAGCCTTTCTCTCTATTGAGCAAACAGCCAATTAGCTCTGAGAGAGACTGTGAGGATACGCGCATGTTTTTTTTTCTTTTTCTTTTTGTGGATGAGCCTCTTACCTCTATAGGTGGGACATCTGCTGAGGGTTTGTGTCCACAGATAAGTACCAGCCCAGAACCAGCTCTGCACCATTTTAACCTGATCACATAGGTATTTAGTTCAGGGGCCCAGCCAGTGTCTCTGTTTGTTTTATTTTCCCGAGCAGGTGTTTTATAATCACTAGGGAATCCATTATGACCCGGGCGCTAAGTAGAATACAAACAGCGTACATCTAACTCTAAATGGAACCATCTGGTGGCAAGGAGGAAAAATGGCTGTGTTTGGCACCAGTGTTTGCCAATGGTCACATAATTGTGTTTCAGATACAGCAGAAAGCAGCCTGTACCTCAAGTGCTGTGGATGTTTTGTTTTGTTTTAATTATAGAATGTCTCTGATGTCTGCCTTGTCTGCTCAGCCAACATCCTGATGTTTGTATTCTTCTGTTTACAGTACAGCCTTCCTTCGCCAAAGGCTTCTTTTTTATTTCCAAGAAATCTTTTTTTGGCAGATGAGTCAATAAATTCCACATTCACAGAGCACACAGAGCTACAGATCTAATGCTTGGTGCTGGCTGTTGTTGTGGAACTGTGTATCCACGTTGACTTCATTCATTCATAATTTAAAAAGAAACACTTGCATGTGTTATTTATAATTTTATGCAAATTAAAAATAAATTATAAACTTAATTTCTTAACAAAGATTTTAGACATAGCTGGCACCAGGACTGGGGGCTTTGGGGTGCCGTAGCTACCTACTGAATAAGGTTATGGTTAAGGTAAAGGTTGAATCTTAACCTTGCTATAGCACCCCAACAGCTTAAATAAATAAATCAATGAATATATTTTGCTAGCTATTCATAATTTAGTTGTATTTTAAAGTTTGCATAATTGTATCTACATTCGGACAATGAAATAATAATTAGTAATAATAAGTAATATTGGATGGAGTAATATTAATCCAATTCAGTGAATGCAGCACAGACTAAACCTCTGAATTTACCACAGATTCCTCTTAGCTGGAATTTGAATTAAAAGTATTTTTATTGAATTTTAACAAGTTTAACAGAACAGAAACCAAACAACACAGCAATCCCATACCCTCCCATCCCACCCTAGACAGCCATTGAATATACAGAAAATAATTAAACACAGACTGAGCAATAGTAACAATAAACCTTAGAAATGTGCAACAAATGTGTGCAGCCCAAATCAGAGAACCGAAGACAAACACCAAGCTACTGTGATGATGCAGAATCCCCAACCTACAAGGCAGTCATGGAAGTTTTTGAAAAGCTCTCCTTTTAAAAGCAAATCTCTCAGTTGCTTTGGTATATAATTTAGAAAGGGAGACCAAATCTTTAAAAAATACTCCTCTTTCTCCTTCACAATTGCATGCAGCCTTCCATGGGGTAGAGTATTGAAAACCTCCTTGTACCAAAGGATTATATTGGGTGGATATTCTTTAGTCCACTTATGCAAGATGCATTTTCAGGCTATCAAGAGCAGTTTCTCCAGAAGTATGTAGCAGACATTTTTAGTTGCCTAGAGGGAAGGCAAAGAAGGAAGACACCTGGATCTTTCTTTATTTTTAATTTGAAAATCCCACTGATATGTTTAGCTATATCCTGCCAGATGCTAATACTGTTATATATGATTTTTTTAACAACAGGAGGTATTTTTGTTTAATCACAAGAAGAAGATGCCCATGAATCAATATACATATTTGGAGGTAATTGCAATATTTTAAGTTTCTGTCTTGGTTTTTTACCATGCCAAATAAAAATATTGAGTGCCTTTTCTAAATCCTGGTTAGTTTTTTTAGGTATGTATAAGGGCAGCATCTGTAGAGGCTACAGGAGATGGGGAGGACATTCATTTTAATTAAACTGATTTCTCCCATCATTGATGAGGGAAGTTTTTGCCAGCGATCTAAATCTCTTTTAATGTGTGCACAGATTGGAGCAAAATTAAGTTTCCATATTTCACTCAGATCAGGGGATATTTTTATTCCAAGGTATAGGAAGCCACTGAACGTCCACTTGAAAGGAAAATTATCTCCAACATCAGTTACTTTCAATACCCCCAGCGGCATAGCTTCAAGTTTACTTAGATTCATTTTGTAACCAAATATAAAACTGAACTTAGCAAAAGTTGCCAGAATAGCTTGAATAGATTGTTTAGGTGATGTTAGAAATAAAAGAATATCATCTGCATACATGGCGATTTTATGTCCAGTGTTTCCCATCAGCATTCCTTTGATCTCAGCATGTTGACGTATGCATTCAGCTAATGGTTCTAGTGCTAAGGCAAAGAGGAGTGGGCTTAGAGGGCAGCCCTGGCAGACACCTCTTGCCAAAGAAAATGGTTCAGATCGTCGTACGTAGCTGTTGGAGAATGGTTTATGGTTTGAATTTAAGAAAATACCCTCCGAGCCAAAGTTTTGTTTCTTTAGAGATGAAAAGTATACCACATTTAGAAGCCTTCTCATGTTGCTAAAAGAATAGTGACCTTGGATAAAACCTGTCTGATCAGGATTAATAAGGGATGGGAGTACATTTTCCAGCCACCGAGTGAGTAGTTTAGAAAGTAGTGTAGGTACTACAACAGTCCTTTCAAGGACTCAAACTCCCATAATTCCACTGCTTCCGGTAAATCCACATACGTCACGATCAGTAACCTCCGCAACCTTTAAATTGGGGGGTCAGCCCAATATCGTTCTCTCTGTTCAGGACTTTCGCTCCGTAGGACCTCGATGAAAAGAGAAAACCTGCTCGTCTCAGAAGACTAAGAACCAACGCGCTTTTGTAGACACCATTGCCCACGGTGATAAATGCACTAGTAGCGTCTTTTTCTTAACTGAGTTAACCGGTAATTAAGTTACACAAGTAACGTAGCGCTGCGACCAAAGCAGTTATTGAAAAGTTAGAAGCGACAGGATTCCTTCTAACGGTATTCGTGTGAACCGGCACATCGACAGTCAGAGACTTTTCCTCCTGAAACGGACTTTCGGAACCAAGAGGACTCTCTGGACACAGTGGAACCAGACGGACGTCCCCAGCTCTGGCAAGGACCCAAGAAGCACGGACTTTCCACTACCCTCTAAATACGAGCAGACGTTCACTACAGTAAGGCTGGCATTTGGGCACGTTAGTTAATCTGTAGTATTGTTAAGTGCTATTTAAACTTAGGGACAGTTTAAGTACGCATATTGAATTTTGTTGTCTGAAATCTGTGCTGCTTTTATAGCTAGGCTGTTGCATGCACTTCTTTTCTAACCTCCTGACTCGGTCTTATACTCTTGTACACCGTCAGTATTTCAGTGTTAACTTGTAACGTTATCAGTATTGGGATCAGGAAAACTCCGACAAAGTCCTTTGTCTGGAGTAGACCACGCGGTACGCCTCCCTTCCCCCATATACTTTGATAACATCACAAGCACTGTTTCATTGTACCTGAGCGCATCTTGGTGCGCGTACACAACACCCATTCACACCTCCGTGAGCGCATACACGCCTCACGTGTTTCCTGTTGCCGTTCCTTCTACCTCGCAGTTCTTCTTCCACTGCGCAGTCGCGTATGTGAACACGCCTCAAGGGCTCAGTCGCTTGCTTGGTAGCTGAGAGGCAACATCTCTCTCTCTCTTTCTCTCTCGTACACGACCGCTCGTGTACACACGCACATAAGTACACACACACCCCTACACACACGCCTTGTTTTGTTATAATGATCATTGTTTATGAGTTCAATCACCGTCATTAACTTGACAGTGTTGTATAAATAAATTTGATTATTTTTGTAAACTGTATTTGTCTGTGTTGTTACTTTATTCATTGAAGCCACCCAATTTGCCAAGAACTCTCAAAATCCTTCAGATATTTAATTGTTATTGGATACTATTGATTTTAGTATATTTGTAATACTTCAAGTAATACATTATTGCTATATTAGTAGGTTAAAATAATAATTAAAGATAACTTTAATGAGACTGGTTGTGTTATTAATTTGAGACTGGTTGATAACACCGAGTGCTCCTAAGCAGCACTCGACCCATTGCACCTACAATTCTTTGAGCTTTAAACAAATAAAAGGTAAATACAATGACCTTTGTTTCTGTATTTGAGCTCTTTGTGTGTGTTAACATATCACTTACTTAGCTTACTGCTAAGAGACTTTGGTTGATCTCAGCTCCTTCTATGCGACTGTGTCTGTTTGTTTTTTTGGTGTCTGATGCCCTTTCACTTCCTGCCAGGTCTATAAACCACATACTGCAGGCAAGAAAGACAGATACACGTGTCTCATGTTGTCATTAAACACCATGTGAAATAGTTTTTTAATAATAAACATATGTGACCATATCAAGTGATGGACATACCTGCCAACTGTCTGCTGGTTTGGAGAACGAGAAGAAAGCGGATTTGCTCCACTTGTTCCCTGTGTGTGCTCCTAGCTGCCGTGAGAAATCACCTTTTCAAGATGAAGGAGGTGACAGTAGGACAGAGAGACCAGAGACAGATACAGAGGGAAGTGATCAGGGTATGTAGTCATCAATACACCATACTAAAACTGTATATGTGCAATAACTGTATAACTAGCATTACCTTGTGTAATAGCAAAAATGTCCATTCTCATGTGGAATGTCACTCACCTGTTTATTTAAGTATAATGGTAAAAATCGTAACATGTCAAATTGTTTGACTGTCATTATGTACAGTCTTTGTTTCTCTGTATTATTATCTTCTATAATTAATTGATTTATTATCTCAATTGCAATATCTCAAAGTAACTATACCTGTAAACTGGAAAACTACAAAATTGCAAGCTGATATCTTATTTGTAAAGCACTATGCTAGACTTCACTCTTTATACCGCATATTGTACTTTGCTGCTGTCAACACTGTCAATTTCTCCACTGTGGGTCCAATAAAGGAAATCTTAATCTTAATCCTAAAAACATGATAAAGCATTTGCATTGAATCCTGGCCTATTTTTGTTTACAGTAATAATATGTAAATAGTAAATATGTTCTTGATGTTTAAGTGTAAATAAGAGCATCGGCGCTACATTTGTAATCACTACAAAAGGAATAAAAGCAAAAATGAAATGAACCAACACCAAGAATATTTTCATGTTAACTATTAATTATAAAAAAAAGATACAGTGATGTAGAATATCAATACACTATTGTGAAATAATACATTAAGATATTTCAGTGTATCAATATTTTCTTACACCCCAATCCACCCCCATGACAACACAAACCACTATCACTAAAATTTTTTTTGCAGCAGTAGAACTCTGTGGTAGCCCGTAATTGTAACGAGCCACTGTCTTTGCTTTATAAATAAGTGGATGCTTAGTCATGTCAGTGGTCAGTACAACGCTGTGAGCAGCATCCAGACACCTTTTAACTTTAGAACAACACTCTTCATACAATGAAGGTATTTTTTCTCCCATGAAAAATTTCCTACTTGGCATCCTGTAGCGGGGATCAAGTGTCTTTATTAAATTCTTGAAACCCTCCTGTTCAACCACAGAGAGGGGTTGTAGGTCCTTCACGATCATCATGGCAATACTCTTTGTGATGTCCTTGGCTCTTTGTGAATTATCTAGGTGAAATGACAAAATGATTAAGTCTGTAACTGTAATCTGAAAATAGCCTAAATAGGAATGCTACTTTTCCTTCAACAGTTAACACTAAAGAGTTATTATAGTCAGTAATATTCATATTTCAGGTTTGAGGTATAGAGCCTATCTTTATATGGGTAGCTATATTTTTGGGTTCCAATAAAACTAGGGCTGCAGCTATTCTTCAATTTAATTGACTAATTAGGAAAAAAAATGGTTTGATGCCAATTCTGTTACATCGAGAACTTGTTTAATTATTGCTGCGTACTAAAATTACCCGTAAAAAGCTGGTGCGAAGCAGACAACCAAAACTTTTGCGAAGTTTGTTTGTTTATAACCCTGACCTGGGTATTGTTGATTTTTTGGCTGAAAAGCATCTGCCAGAGTACATTGTCTCTGTGTCCGCGGGGGTGTTCTGGCTTGGGGATCCCCCCCCTCCTCCCTCAACTTCTTTGCTTGCAGCTCGTTGCTCTCTGTAGGGTGAGCTTTTTTCATATGTTTGTGTAAATTCGTGGTGTTACCACAGTAGCGGACCACTTTATTACACAAATCACACTTGGCACTGTGTTTTTCTGTTGTTGTAAAAAAAGTCCACACCGCGCTCCGCTTCTTGTTTGGCTCTGCCATTGCTTTAGGTTCCGGCTGCTCTCACTCTCCCGTCGCCCTCTCTTCCTGGCAGGCAGGATGCAGCAGGCCAGTGGCCAGGTAGGGGGAGGGGCTAAAAGTGTGCCTGAGTCACTCACTCAGGCAGAGACTCAGAGAGTAGCAGGGGGCGCTGGGCGAGAGAGAGAGGGGGCTGCGCTATTTGCGCAGAGAATCGGTGCTTTGAGGAAATTGGTGGAGGAGCGAAGTATCGATCCCAGGACAACAGTATCGATCCGATCCAGGTACTTGCTTAGTATCGATAATATCGATATTTGGATCGATCCGCCCACCCCTACTGTTCAGGACTTTCGCTCCGTAGGACCCTGATGATAAGAGAAACCTGCTCGTCTCAGAAGACTAAGAACCAACGCGCTTTTGTAGACACCATTGCCCACGGTGATAAATGCACTAGTAGCGTCTTTTTCTTAACTGAGTTAACCGGTAATTAAGTTACACAAGTAACGTAGCGCTGCGACCAAAGCAGTTATTGAAAAGTTAGAAGCGACAGGATTCCTTCTAACGGTATTCGTGTGAACCGGCACATCGACAGTCAGAGACTTTTCCTCCTGAAACGGACTTTCGGAACCAAGAGGACTCTCTGGACACAGTGGAACCAGACGGACGTCCCCAGCTCTGGCAAGGACCCAAGAAGTGCGGACTTTCCACTACCCTCTCAATACGAGCAGACGTTCACTACAGTAAGGCTGGCATTTGGGCACGTTAGTTAACCTGTAGTATTGTTAAGTGCTATTTAAACTGAGGAACAGTTTAAGTACGCATATTGAATTTTGTTGTCTGAAATCTGTGCTGCTTTTATAGCTAGGCTGTTGCATGCACTTCTTTTCTAACCTCCTGACTCGGTGTTATACTCTTGTACACCGTCAGTATTTCAGTGTTAACTTGGAACGTTATCAGTATTGGGATCAGGAAAACTCCGACAAAGTCCTTTGTCTGGAGTAGACCACGCGGTACGCCTCCCTTCCCCCATATACTTTGATAACATCACAAGCACTGTTTCATTGTACCTGAGCGCATCTTGGTGCGCGTACACAACACCCATTCACACCTCCGTGAGCGCATACACGCCTCACGTGTTTCCTGTTGCCGTTCCTTCTACCTCGCAGTTCTTCTTCCACTGCGCAGTCGCGTATGTGAACACGCCTCAAGGGCTCAGTCGCTTGCTTGGTAGCTGAGAGGCAACATCTCTCTCTCTCTTTCTCTCTCGTACACGACCGCTCGTGTACACACGCACATAAGTACACACACACCCCTACACACACGCCTTGTTTTGTTATAATGATCATTGTTTATGAGTTCAATCACCGTCATTAACTTGACAGTGTTGTATAAATAAATTTGATTATTTTTGTAAACTGTATTTGTCTGTGTTGTTACTTTATTCATTGAAGCCACCCAATTTGCCAAGAACTCTCAAAATCCTTCAGATATTTAATTGTTATTGGATACTATTGATTTTAGTATATTTGTAATACTTAAAGTAATACATTATTGCTATATTAGTAGGTTAAAATAATAATTAAAGATAACTTTAATGAGACTGGTTGTGTTATTAATTTGAGACTGGTTGATAACACCGAGTGCTCCTAAGCAGCACTCGACCCATTGCACCTACAATTCTTTGAGCTTTAAACAAATAAAAGGTAAATACAATGACCTTTGTTTCTGTATTTGAGCTCTTTGTGTGTGTTAACATATCACTTACTTAGCTTACTGCTAAGAGACTTTGGTTGATCTCAGGCTATCAACTGGTATTAGGCTAATAGGTCTGTAAGAGCCACAGACATCAGGTGGTTTATCCTTTTTAAGAAGAGAACAATATTTGCCAGGTTTAAGGTGGCTGGAAGTGAATCCCTAGTGTATGAATCGATATACATGTCAGTCAGCGGGCCAACTAATATTTTACTAAATGTTTTATAAAATTCTGGGCCAAAACCCTGGGGCCCTACTGGAATTTGAAATTTTTAGTGACTTACTGAATTTGCAAACTGTGTCACAACCAGTGATGGGAATACTAAAGGCATTACTTTTTTCAGTTACGGTTAATCTAACTATTTACTTTATCGTTATAACGCCGTTACCGTCACCAACTTGCCGTTACTGCGCGTTACTAAAATCCATCCATCCATTTCCATCCACATATCTGTTACCGGGTTGCGGGGGCAGCAGTCTCCATGAATGCCACCCAAATTACACTGCACCGTACCAACCCCCCTAAACCTTCCTGCAGGTGGTGAGTCCACTGGAAGGTACAAACCGCCCTAAACGGGATTCAATCTTGCCCAGGAGCTGAACCCTGGGGTTCCACACCAATGACAGAGACATTGCCTCTGGGCCAAAGCGCCAAATGACTAAAATTTTCTAAAATAAAAAGACAAAAAGAACTCTGAGGCAAAATTTTGAGTTATGGTTTTATATAATCCGCGACCCGGCCCCGGATAAGCAGAGGATGATGGATGGATGATTTTACATATTTTACTTTACTTACATTTCTTGTATTTATAATTCCATCAATTTGAATTAGTCACAAATAAAAACCGGTGTAAAACACATACATTTACCTACTGGATTAGCTGGATTAATCATCATTAATCATGCTGATTAAGATCACAATTAGTCTTGATTAATTGTGATTGATCTAAATATGTATTAATATACATAGTATACAGTGGTATGAAAAAGTTTGGGCACCCCTGATCATTTAAGATTTTCCATTATGTATCATTGGTTGTTCGGAAGATTTACAGAAAGTGTGCAATAATTACTTAAACAAAAGTAGGCAGGTGCATAAATTTGGGCACCCCAACAAAAAAAATTACATCACTATTTAGTAGATCCTCCTTTTGCAGAAATAACAACCTCTAAACGCTTCCTATAGCAAGATTTTTATAGATCTTGGCAAATTGGGTGGCTTCAATGAATAAAACGACAATGCAGACAAATACAGTTAACAGTAATCAGATTTATTAATACAACACCGTTAAGTTAATAACGGTGATAGAACGTATAAACAATGATCACAGCAATAAAACAAGGCACAATAGTGTGTATAGGTGTGTGTGTGTGTGTACGTGTGTGTGTAGATGAGGGAAAAGGAGAGAAAATGGAAGGAGGGAGAGACGTTATCTTCTCGCTGGGGAGCGAGTGACTGAGCTCTCGAGGCGTGGTGACGTGCGCGGTCACGCAACGTGACTAGGAAAGTAAGAAAACACAGAGACGATAGATAGATGTTGCCTCTTAGCTACACCGAGTCAGGAGGTTAGAAAAGAAGTGCATGCAACAGCCTAGCTATAAAAGCAGCACAGATTTCAGACAACAAAATTCAATATGCGCACTTAAACTGTCCCTAAGTTTAAATAGCACTTAGCAATACTACAGATTAACTAACGTGCCCAAATGCCAGTCTTACTGTAGTGAACGTCTGCTCGTATTTAGAGGGTAGTGGAAAGTCCGCACTTCTTGGGTCCTTGCCAGAGCTGGGGACGTCCGTCTGGTTCCACTGTGTGCAGAGAGTCCTCTTGGTTCCGAAAGTCCGTTTCGGGAGGAAAAGTCTCTGACTGTCGATGTGCCGGTTCACACGATTACTGTTAGAAGGAATCCTGTGTTGCGGAGGTACTGACGTATGTGGTTTTACCGGAATCAGTGGAATTATGGGAGTTAGAGTCCTTAAAAGGACTGTGGTAGTACCTACATCTGTCCACATCAGAGTGTAATTCATAAAACCAAGCTTAAATTCTATGTGGTGAAATATTCTTGCTATATTTCGATCTGGGTCACGGCACCAGTTGAAAGATTATTGGTATAACCAATCCGGTTCACGGCCCAGTTAAACGATTTGGCCCTTCTTCGTTCCTGAGCACAACACCAATTGGAGGATCTCTTCTCCCCGTAGTCACAGCACCAAAATGAAGAAATCACCTCTATGTAGTCTCAGGCATGGAATGAAACAGCGTCCAACGAGTAAAATAAAACGACTGGAGAAGTATTCAAGAAAATCTCATACAACAGTTACCAGTACGCAAAGTCAAGAATAGCCTTCTAGTGCATCATCAGTGATGTGCGCTTTTATACCTGTGTGGGGGAGTGGTTTTCGACTTCCCGGGTGTGTGTTTAAATGTTGTAGGCCAATGGAAGAGAGAGATTAGGCCTCTTGTGGCCAATCATATTATTGTTATTGTATCATGGTTGTGCCTGCAGTCACCACTATGTGGCGCTGCTGAAATCTAACAGTGGAAACCAGGAAGTCATGATGGAGAGCATTGGACTGTCTAAAAACAGTTACTGCTGTTTTTATAAGGGGGATTTGCAGAGGTGACAGAACTCCTGCTGGTCTCCTGCGTCTCAATCTGCAGCCACAGCATGCAGTAGAGTTAGAAAAATCCATCTTGTTCTACACTTTGGTCAGGACCAGCAGACTTATGACCTGGTTATTATAGAAGAGAATTATGATACTGCATAGACGTTTGTTTAAACCACCTACAGAGTGGACCCTGATCAGACTCAGATGTATTCAAAGTCAGCTGTGTGCTACAGCCACCACTGCTCCGACCCTGCTCTGCTGTGTCGATGATTTTCCAGAGTAACACAGTCATAATCCTCTGCTGCTCTGTCTCTGTTTTTATTTGCCTCATGAATAAAGATGAAGAGCCGATAAAAGCAGGGAGACTTGCTATATGTGTCGGGGTGAAAGGTCAAGCACCTATTGTTCACCGGGAGAATGTTGATGATCACAAACTGGGCCTGAGTAAGCAGCACTAATGACAACAGTGTCACAGGTAAACCCACTCCACAGGGTCTTTACATCCAATCAACAAGGTTTATGCTACACTGAAGCAGAGGATCAGACATAAAATGATCAATTTATGCATCAATAATCCCTCAGTGTCTCCATGATGGTCTTCTCATTGGTTAATGCATTTGCTGGGGCTTTTAAATAACCATTAATTCAAGATAATTTCTGAGATAAGAATAATCAGTCCATTGACAAATCTGCTCTATTTTCAACACAGAGTCAACTTAAAAGAACGTTTGACTTGAAAACACAGTGTTGTAGAGTAAGTTTATTTCAAATTTGATCAAATAGCCATCTTTAAACAATGTCTATGGAAAACATTTTAATTAGTGATTAATTTCTAAAGTGGTTCCAGAACACAGTGAATAGGTGGTTCCGGTGACCTCTCTAATGGTGAGAACTCTCTGTCTATGCTGCAGGCCGAGGACACAGAAGTTTTAAGGAAAAGTCTGGGAAGTTCACGGTGGCGTTCGTTGGATTCTAGAACATGATGTCAGTTTTGGAAATTGACAGAATGACCAGAGGATCAACCAAAAGAAGCATGAAAACTGTACACATTACCAAAATGACCAAACAAACAAACAAACATGCTCAACACAAACAGTGTCAAATCACACCTGACTTCCTGTTTACATTTTTTCTACTATTTTCTCTCTAAATTGATTATCAATTGAAACTGACCATGTTTTTTGAAGAGATTTGGTTGATTACAAATTGAGTGAGAAGCAACTTTATTCTGAAGGACAAAAGACTCAGTATGGAACATAACTTTATTGATGTTTTGCAGCTACCTTGATCTTTACTTCAGTCATTCATTTAGGCCACAATCCAATTGAAAACCAATTTGTAAAGATGCAGTAACTTCATCTAATTGCGGCCTGATTCCTCAACTTCCTCCCAGCTTTTTGGCTGATATTTTCAAAAGCAGACGATGATGAAATAAAGGAAGGAAGGAAAGGAAGGAAAATGAACTACTTATCATTGTGACACAGCACACCACTGCACACAACAAAACGTGACTTCTGCTTTTAACCCATCACCAAAGTCAACAGTTGGCACCTTTAAGCGCCCGGGGAACTGCCAGAACGGTGGATTTGTCTGTACAAATCAACAGAAAAACACATTAGGCTCTGTAACATGCAGTCTCCTCCACACATCACACAGGCCTCAAGCTCCTGTTAGCAGATAAACATACAGAAAACCCTGTAGCATGCATGTGGAAACATTTCTACTTTAACTTGCAAAAAGTCAGTTTACAAGGTCTATCTTCAATTGACACATTAACTGCATGTTCACAACCAAAAAACTAACATTTATACATGCATAAAAGAAGGTTTGTGTGGATGAAATGTATTCATATGTTCATAGTTTATAGAAGTATGCAACATATATAATCATGTTTTATAATAGAATAAATAATCATAAGAGATGTGCTAAAACATATAACCAGTTTGAACATAAAATGCTGCTTAAAGCTAAAACTGAAAATATGCAGCTGTAAGAAAAGGAGCTGCAAGGTTGAGGGGCACCAAGGTTTGTTGTTACAAGAGGAGTACTTGGTGAGATAGGGATCAGAAACTAGTAGATCACAATTTGACAACGGCTAGGTTGAAGGTTAGAGCATAAGGTCACAACAACAGCACTTAGGTGCGATAAGAACAGGATGAGAAACCAAGGGAGTAGATGTTGTTGTCAAAATGTATGTGTGTGCGTAGAACAAACGAAGTTTGTACCACTTGACATGTACCCCCTGGATGTTGGAGAGAATAAAAGAGCCTGAGTTTGGGGAGAGAGCAGGATTCAGCAGTCAACCCCCTGACTCTCCGCTGGACTCTCCCTGTGCACAGGTGAACTCGAGCAACGATCTTTGTCTTTTCTTTGTACTTTGTGAAAGTTCTAGATCAACGAACCTGGGGTGGTAAAACCTTACCACGACATTTGCATTGTCCAAAACTGCAAATACATGTTTGAAAATGACAAGCAAAATATTACATGACCTCCTCTCAGCCAGTCTGGCGCGAACTGAGAGAAGCACCGGAAGGACGGCACAAGGTCTGTGACCTCTTAAAGTGAAAGTACAGGTATTAACACTTTGGTCTGAATACAACATTCAGGAATGAACATAGGCAATAAAACACATTTAAAACATATAGAAAACAATATTCATGAGGATTTGGTGACATTTCAAATGTAAAAGTAAAGATATAATTTTAACCTGGTTACATCTGCTTCCTTAACCACTAAGCCACCACTGCCCTTTTCTTCACCATAGTTGTGAAGAAAAGGAAGTCATGTGGCTGTCACAAGGGGGGCTAAAAAATCAATTCTCCATCACATCCCTAAGCAGCAGTCGAGGAAATAAAAGAAGAAAACAAAGAGCCAGAGGAGAAGCCCTGGGGAGTTTTATCAGGAGCAATTCTCTGGACTTGTCTTCTTCCTCAGGAGGGTCAAGAGTGGTGAGTGGCCACTTTCCCCAAGAGGGCGACCAAACAAACTGCGCTTACAGAGAGCTCTTGAGGGAGCTTAGAGGGACCCTCCAAAAACATCCTGCATTTATTGTAACACACTAAATAATCACTGTTGCAGCACATGTGATAATGCTGTGGTGCACGCCGCTCTTTGTTTTCCCTTTGTTAGTCACCACTTCCAGTAAATGTTAATAAGAGTGGATTAAAGGGTTAAAAACTACCCCAAAAACCTATTTTTTGTAACTTTTGCCCAGACTATCTTATAGTTTGTAGTGCATTTGGGTTTTTTATATTTAAAACCCTTTAGAAAAGAAAAAAACATTCAAATGGTGACCTTGAGTCCATTTTCTGCAGGGCAGTGTGCAGAGCCAATGAATAGCTGGACACAGCAGGGCTCGCAGGCACCTGATTGGATGGTCCTGGCGCTCAACAATGCTGTCTGGGGGGTAATTACTACAAGGTATTCTTTAAAAAGACCAGATGGGGATGAGGTCCCACACCCCACCCCATCATTTACAACAGAATCCCATTCAATGACATACTTAATCCACCCACCGTTTAGAGCTTTCAGAGCCTGCAGTTGTTGGGCTTGTTCCTTTATGCTAATTCAGCCTCACCCTGCACCTCCTTAACAAATAAGAGAGAGAGAGAGAGAGAGAGAGAGACGTCCAGAGGGAAAGTGAGAAAGACAGAAGTGTCTCGAGGGACTGGAAAAAATACTATTAATTTTCAAATTGTTTCCACCACATCAAGTACAGTAACATTTGTCCCTCCTCTCCTCCCTGCTCTCACAGTCTCTCCGCTGTTTGGCCCTTTGACGAAGAGTCACTGAGGAGGGGGTGGCAGTGAGAGGGCTGAATGGTATTAGTGGGTTGGGGGTAAAAAAATGGGGCAAGGGTGAGAGACATGGAGGGAGGCTGAGACAGAGAGGGAAGACAGAGAGGGAGGCCTCTATTCGCAAGGTCAAGTCAGGGTTCAGAATTCATTGTGGAGGGTTAGGGTGTGTATAGGGGAGGTGGGGGGATGTGGTGAGGGTCACCTGTTATTTTGTGGGTGAGTATCTGTTTCTTTTCCAGCTGGACTCGTCCACACACACACACACACACACACACTCCGCCACTTGCTGTCCCAATCTTGTTTACCAGGACACCCCCCCGGAAAATCCTGACCCCCCAACCTCCCCCCAATCCCCTTCCCATCCTCTTACCCCAAAGAGCACATAATCAGATCCTCCCCCTTTTAACAGCCATGTTCTCCTCTGTTGATCACAGGCGACTGTTTCATCAGGTTCAGGGTTTCTTTTAGAACAGTCTTTAGCCGAGTCCATGGTCCACCTCACTGACATGTGTGATTTGACACGGTCCTGATATTTGAGATTAATTTCCTAACTTCTACACTGGCAGATAGAAGTATGTTCCAGTACACTGATGCCATCCACCCATCCATTTTCGTCTGCTTATCCATTACCGGGTCGCGGGGTCAGCAGTCGCCACCCAAATCACACTGCAGCGTATCAACCCCCCTGAACCTTCCTGCAGGTGGTGAGTCCAGTAGAAGGTACCAACCGCCCTAACCGGGATTCAATCTTGCCCAGGAGGTGAACCCTGGAGTTCCACACCAATGACAGAGACATTGCCTCTGGGCCAAAGCGTCACCCAGTACACTGATGCTTAGTACTTAATCTGTAGGGTGCTTCAATATATGGTCCAAGGTTTTTGCAGTTTTTGTTTTGTCAAAAGGATTTTTTTGTTTTTCTTATTGATTTGTTTGTAAATATTTTTGTTGATATTTTGACACTTTGGGTTTGACCCATGGGTCAGTACTGAATCACCATCAAACCAAGAAAAGCCAAATAAGAAGGCAAATATTTTAATTATTGCCCTACACAGGTGTTAAGTGATAAAATGAGTTTTCACTTCTGCTGTACTGTGGGATATTGTGGTTCCTTACAGCCCCATTTTTCCCCTCATCATTTCTCATTTTGTGTCCTTGTGTTCTCTTGTTCTTATTTTATTGATGCTGCTCCTGACTGACTATTCCAACGCTGACTAGTCTAATTGGTGATATATGTGGTCGACACCTGTGGGAATATAAAACATATATCGGCGTTCTATCAGATAAAATCTGAAAATTACACTCTGACAGTGTTTCTATTGCTGTGTATATATATACATCACCAGAAGAAGACACACACTGTAGGGGTCTGTTAAATAAACTGAAAACAACATCCAAAGTGAGGCTCCGTCATAGACAACGCCACTCTTCTGGCCTTCCTCCAGCTTGATTGTTTGTGTTCTGATGATGAATATTTGATTGTTTTACAAGTGCTGATCTAAAATCAAGCCAAATATGAATATATATAATATCCAGTTATATTCCATAGTGTGTTGCTCTCAACAAGCATTATTCTGGCATTGTACTGTCTGTCAAGTTGGTGCCCCCCCAACAAAAGACTTTTATATGAAAATAAGAGAGGGGATGAAAAGCAAAAATGCAACAGTATCCTGCAAATTTTGTCCTTTGTCTGATGGGGATTACACCATTAGGGAAATTTATGGAAATGCAGGGTGATTTACTTTGGTGAACTTTCATTTATGGAGCAATATCATTTTAAAAGCTGAGCAAAAGTATGTGATTTATTTGGAATTCAGATAAGCAGAGGGAGTTACGGATTTGGATGTGCAATTTTGTGTTCATCCAAAGTAGCAGAACCTTTTGACTGCAACCTCCTGTCGTTAGGTAAGAGGGGTCGTCCTAAAATTATCCTCTGCTTCTGCAGACACTGCTCCGTCTGCGCTGTCACATCCACTCTACATTTTTCTGCTCTTAACAAGCCTTTTCACTGCAGATGCTAAAGTTTGCCTCAGGGACAATTGCTTTAATGATAAAGCTGAACACTCTGACAAACGTAAAACAATATCACACATTATTTTCAAAAACAGAGAGAGAGAACTGAGCATTCTGAACCATGGTAAGAGGGTGAGGGAATCCATAACTCAGCACTATGGACACACAGAGAGGTCAGAGGTCAGCTAAGAGCCACATCACTGCTGACCCCAGGCTGGGAGAAAGATATACAGGGAGTGCAGAATTATTACAACAACAACAACCATGTTCTTAATGAACCAAAAAGACTCATTAATATCAAAGCTGAATATTTCTGGGAGTTGGAGTGGGGCTTTTTTAGTTTTAGCTATTTTAGGAGGATATCTGTGTGTGCAGGTGACTATTACTGTGCATAATTATTAGGCAACT
>NC_024327.1:2833740-2834316 GCF_000523025.1 Cynoglossus semilaevis
ACCCCGGGCCTGGCTCCAGAGTGGGGCCCCGGTGACGCCAATCTGGGCGACGTGAACCTCTTTGATGTCTTTTTCTTCATCGGGGGGGGGTTGAACCGCTATTTGTCTGATCCGTCGCCTAGGACCTGTTTGCCTTGGGCGTTAAGCCCCCGACAACATAGCTCCTAGGTTCATGCGGATACTCAAACCCCTCCACCACGTTAAGGTTGCAATTCAAGGAGAGGCCACTTGTATGTATAAAAGTATATTACAGTAGTATATTACAGGAAATGTGATACAGAAAAAAGTGACATTCCACTTTGTAACATCACACTAAATATCTCACTAGAATAAGAATACCATATTTTCCGCACTATACGGCACACTTAAAAGCTGTAATCTTCTCAAAAATTTACAGTGCACCTTATGTATTACTTCTGGTTGCGCTTACTGAGCTCCGATTTTATAAAGCCAAACCACTAGTGATGGGAAGACTGACTCTTTTTATTGATTCGAATCTTTGACTCTCGAACAGTAAAATGAACGAGTCGTGAACGAATCTTGAACTAATCATTTCATTCGTTTTACAGCAGGTGG
>NC_024327.1:2834356-2837903 GCF_000523025.1 Cynoglossus semilaevis
GATTAGTTCACGGCGAAAGATTAGTTCACGGCGAAAGATTAGTTCACGGCGAAAGATTAGTTCACGGCGAAAGATTAGTTCACGGCGAAAGATTAGTTCACGGCGAAAGATTAGTTCACAGAGAATGATTCGTTCACAGCAAAAGATTAGATCACGGCGAAAGATTAGTTTGCAGAGAGTAATTCGTTTGCAACGATAGATTAGTTCACAGTGAAAGATTAGTTAGCAGAGAGTGATTAGTTCGCAGAGTGTGATTAGTTCGCAGTGAGTGATTTGTGAGTGATTCGTGAGTTCAATATGAATAAATATTATATATATATTTAAGTCACGACTCATATGAAAGATTCGTTCATTTTGAACGAATCACTACAAACCACACAGCGCATCACACATGATGGCACACAACTGAAGCACACTGGGAGCCAACAATGACGTTTAACTCCGTTATCACAATTAGAAGATGTTCAACAACAATTGTTAAAGTATGGTTGTGTAACTCAAATCTGCGCAACGTTGCGTCGTGCCTCCAAACACCCGAAGACTCCGCGTTGTGGTTTTGTATTGTCGATGTATGGTGTGATGCAGGACGACTCAGACGCATGACTGTCGATTTTTTCATGGTCAGGTCCTCTTTTTATTTCTCCTTTTTGCAGGCAAAACACACACACTCTGCTAAACAACATCCGCACTTCCGCACGGAACAGCGTCAAAACAACAATACGGTGACCATCCAGAACAAAAATAGTAACAACCGCCTGACTCTGGGGGGCGAACAACAACAACAACAGCGTCCTCCTGTGTCCAACTTAGGTCACTATCCTTTTCCCTATTGATGTGCGACTCCATGCGCGCCCATCTCCCCAATATTGTCAAAACCCAAGTGAAGCAAACTAATTCAGGGCTTGCCACCATTCCGGGTGGATTAACCGAAGAATTCCAACCGCTAAATATTGGTGCTCACAGGGCGTTCAAAGTTAAATTGCGAGCTGCGTGGGAGCATTGGATGACAGAAGGCAAACACACATTCACCAAGACAGGGAGGCAACGCCGGGAGAGTTACGCCACTATCTGCTAATGGCTCGTGGATGCCTGGGCTAAGGTATCAGCTTGATTGACTTTTTTGTTGCGCTTAATGCGCCTTATAACCCTGTGCGCCTTATGTATGAAAATAGACCCGTTCATTGATATTGCGCTTTATAATCCGGTGCGCTTTATGGCCTGAAAAATACGGTACATGTTTTATATATGTCATATATACAGTATTTTACCTTGAATTTTTCATTTTACCTTGGAATATTGTCTTTGTGATGAGACGCAACAAGAGAAACATTTTTTTGGACAGGAAAATAGAATAATAAACTTCAGAATGTATTTTATTATTTCTGGCTCAGCTTGACATTTTACATATACTGTATACACAAAGAACAAAAGTTTACTTATGTATTTTAGAGCATTAGAACACAGCCTCGTGTTGGATGGCACTTGTTCATCCACAGCAATTTTTTTGCACATTTAAAACAACAAAAATTCACCAGAAAATATATACTGAAAAATGTTTGTCCATCTTCTACCTTTTACAATTTGAGCACCTTAAGGCCATTTTGTCTGGGTCAAATTAAAATCATTCGGTTTTGCCAAATCACAATAGATATTTTTTTTAATTTAACCTTTAGTTCATGAGGAATAATCCTATTGAGATTCAGAACGTGTCTGTCACGTGGGAGACCGGGATTCAATTCCCCAACGGGGAGATACTTATTGTTTATAAATGTGCCCACTGTGTGTTGATTAAATATGCAAAAACACATAATCAATCAATCGATTACTATAATAATTTTTTTTGCAGTTTATGCGAAGAGCAACCCAGCAGCAGTGATGCTGGTCTCAGTGGATTTGTGTGTAACAACATGTTGATGAGGTAACACTGAGAAGCAAACATTTGCGCTGGGTTAATTATTGCAGTTAGACTCCTCCTCCTCACAGTTCCCCTCCCCACTCTAAACATACAGCACTGATGAAGGGCAAAGGGCAGATCTCTCTTTCCCACTCTCTCCCTCTGTACAAATTAAAAAACCCCGTCTCCTGCCCCCCCATCGCTGCCAGCTCCAGCCCACGGCCCAGCCTCCACAGCAGAGTGTTTACCTTGCCACCTTCCTTATCAATAAATAAATAATGGCAACATAAAGTGCAGTGCAGAGCAGCAACTGAGATTGGATAACAGTCAGGGAGGCGTGGTGGACTCTTAATGATGTGGTGAAATATTAATGATGCTGGTTAGTTTCTGCAGCGGTGACATGGGCTTCCCAAACTGCATCATGACACACAGGCGGAGAAGCTGCAGCACATCAGACATCAGAGAAGGCAACACGCACACACGAGAGCTCCCACCCAGACACAAAAATGTCAGGGAAAATATAAGCACACATAAAATGTGCAGGCCCTGCTGTCCAGATACACCAATAGTACCTATACTAAAATGCAGTCTGTCATTAGGATGTTGGTTTTTTTCCCCCTTTTTTCCCATTTTCCTCTTGCCCTTCTCATATCATTTAATTTCCAGTTCTGTGGTTAAACAGCTCTGTCAATGCAGATCACAGTCTCAGTAAATGTTTTTGATGTTGTTCTGAATTAACATGGTTTTCTTCAGCAGTGTCAGGCAAATGTAGAAATATCTATTACTATAGAATACAGAGATCAGACCAGAGGTCAGCACATTCAGCAGCTGTTTTCACCTTGTACATTTATTTTGTTTCTCTTATTTTTTTTCTCTGCCAATTCAATTAACTCTTAATGACGGGCGTAAAAATAACATTTAATTTTTAATATATAATATTTAATCTCAGCTCCATCGCAAAGGTAAGCTTTGGTTGATCTTTGGTTGATGCTCTTTAACTGCAAAGTTCAATAACTAAACTAAAGTTTGTTTTGCTGATATCTTTACAAATCAGTATTCAAAGATCCATCCATCCATCCATCATCGACCACTTATCCGGGGCCGGATCAGTCTGAGCAGGGACACCCAGACTTCCCTCTCCCCAGACACTTCCTCCAGCTCTTCTGGGGGGACCCCAAGGCGCCCAGCGTATCCTGGGTCTTCCCCTAGGTCTCCTCCCAGAGGGCCAGGACCCGAGCACCTCCTGAGGGAGGCGTAAATGCCCAAGCCACCTCAGCTGACTCCTCTCGATGTGGAGGAGCAGCGGCTCTACTTCGAGCTCCTCTCGGGTGACATAACTCCTCACCCTACCTCTAAGGGAGCGCTCTGCCACCCTGCAGAGAAAGCTAATTTCAGCTGCTTGCATACGGGATGAGCTTTGGGTCATGACCGAAAGAACGAGATCCCGGAGGTGAGGGTAGGAACGTAGATCTACCGTTAAATCGAGAGCTTTGCCTTTCGGCTCAGCTCCTTCTTCACCACAACGGACCGATACAGTGACCGCATTACTGCGGCCGCTGCACCGATCCGCCTGTCAATCTCACGCTCGATCCTACCCTCACTCGTGAACAAGACCCCCAGATATTTAAACTCCTCCACCTGAGGCAGGACTTC
>NC_024327.1:2839450-2843106 GCF_000523025.1 Cynoglossus semilaevis
CAGTGGGGAGAACTCCAACACACGACTGGCAAGCTGGGGAGCTATAAGCAAGCCTACGCCAGCACGCTGCATCTCACCACGAGCAACTCCAGAGTAGAAAAAAGTCCAGCCTCTCTCAAGGAGTTGGGTCCCAGAGCCCAGACTGTGTGTGGAGGTGAGCCCGACTATATCTAGTCGGTATCGCTCAGCCTCCCGCACAAGCTCACGCTCTTTTCCCCCCAGCGAGGTGACGTTCCATGTTCCCATAGCCAGAGTGGTTGTCCAGGAATTGGGCCGTCGGGTTCCCCGCTCATGACCGCCAGCCAAATCAGAAAGCACCGACCCCTTGTGGGCCTTCCTGCGGGTGGTGGGCGTATTGGAAAGCGGGCTCACGTCGCTTGTTTGGGCTGAGCCCGGCCAGGTCCCGTGAGCAAGGACCCGGCCAACCCCAGGCCTGGCTCCAGGGTGGGGCCCTATTGACGTCAATCCGGGCGATGTGAACTTCTTTGGTGTTGTGGTTTTCTTCATGGGGGGGGTTGAACCGCTATTAGTCTGATCCGTCGCCTAAGACCTGTTTGCTTTGGGAGACCCTACCAGGGGCATTAAGCCTCCGACAACATAGCTCCTAGGTTCATTCAGATACTCGAACCCCTCCACCACGTTAAGGTTGCGGTTCAAGGAGTGGTATTCAAAGATGATTATAAATAATATAAAATTCTAAGCTGTTTATTTGTTACTAATAGAAGACCAGTCTTTACTTGTTATGTCATTATTTTACAATATGAAACTTGTGATTACCTTCAAAGTATTGTTTCTGAAGTTCAGCTAATGTGAAGTTCAAACAGTAAATTCATCTGTATATTTGATTGACATAGACATGTATAAAGAAATGATGCAGTAATGTTTAAACCAAATGACCAAAATCTTCGTTATCCATTGTGGACTGTGGTTAATAGGCAGAGACAGGCAGCGGAGTCAGGAGTCCCACACTGGCAGTATGAACATCACTTTAGCCGAGGGTGTTAATGTGGAGGAGGTCGCACATTTCATAGTGCGTCACAAGTAGTTTTATCCTCAGTAGACCTTTCTATCTGGGGGCCTTTCTGGAGCCCCCTTATGCATACTGAAAGGAGAAACACAATGTAGACAAGCACCCTGACAGAACAGGGCCCCTCTGAATTATCACCCCACTCCTCCTGGCTAATTAAAATTTTGCTTGTAACTTATGTCAGCTATTTGAAGCCTGACAATTCCCTAACCTCCCCCTCATTTTAATTTGTGGCACATGTGCATAAACTGTTAGCAAAGGGAGTGGCAGCAATGCCCGGCACTTTTTTCCCCGTCTCTGCCCATAGGTGGGGCTTGGCTGGATTTAACGGCTCTCCCCTGCACCGACTTGATTGATAAATGCCAGGGAGGATTTTTCAAAGCAACAAGACTGCCCCCAGTAGCATGTCAATATGGTTCATTTAGACTCCCACCAGGCTCACACTGCCTACAGAGAGGAGATGCTACAGAGATCAGTAGGGAGCACAGCTTGAGACAGCCAGGCGCTGAAGCTGATGTGTCTGCAGTAGGAGCGCTTTAAGAAGGGAAATGGCTAACCTCATGTACGGAGGGATAAACCAACAGGGAACACATTTGTGTGTGACTGAAGAATAGAGACAAAGCATCTTAAAAGGTGGATGATAGGAAACTGTACCAGTCTTACAGCTAAAAGTACCCCAGGGCACCCCCCACTGGGAGGACTTTAGTTTCATTTGGAAATGAAAATTGATGTATGCACAGTGAAAAATGTAATCACACGCACAAACGGGACTGAATTAAATTTTAATTCAACAATTGGGTGTATTTTCTGAATTGCCTTGAACCCAATATTTCTCAGTAACATGGAAGTAGAATAATTGTTTCCAGGAAAAAGATTTTACCCCAGCATTTAGAGTTTGTTTTCGCAAATAAACAGAGTAGACTCATAGTAGCCTCTGTGAGATAATAATAATAATAATAATAATAATAATAATAATAATAATAATAATAATAATAATAATAATAATAATAATAATAATAATAATAATAATAATAATAATAATAATAATAATAATAATAATAATAATAATAATAATAATAATAATAATAATAATAATAATAATAATAATAATAATAATAATAATAATAATAATAATAATAATAATAATAATAATAATAATAATAATAATAATAATAATAATAATAATAATAATAATAATAATTTCTATAAAGATTCTCAGTCATCCAGGTCATGGCCAAGTTTGAAAGTTCTGTTAGGCAACTGGACGTGAATTTTCTAAAAGAAGACGTTTCACCTCTTATCCAAGAGGCTTCTTCAGATCTAACTGGTGTTGGGGAGTACAGCAAATACGTATATACTCTATAGGTGTGAAAGAATAAAGCTACTTCAGGTCCACCCTGTTGGGTGGGGCCTTGGGGTCAACTGTGAAAGTGTAAACAGTCGTAAAGAGTCTGATGGGTCGTTGTGGTCTTCATCAGAACGGTTCCGGTCACCTGCGTCTTTGTTATGTGAAACTGAGGAGAATCTTTTGGGTATTGTTCCTAAAAGTGCTTTGTATGTGGGTGATAGGTTGTGTCTGAGTCCACCTCCTCTGTTGAGTGATGTTTTTTCCCGGTTGACAAAAATGGCTTCTTTTACCCCTCTCTCAAACCATCTGTCTTCCTTGGCCAAAATGTGCACATTGTTGTCCTCAAAGGAGTATGTTTTGTCCTTGAGGTGTATGTGAACAGCTGAGTCCTGTCCTGAGGAGTTGGCCCTCCTGTGTTGGGCCATGCGCCTGTGTAGCGGTTGTTTAGTCTCCCCAGTGTACAGGTCCATACACTTCTCACTGTACTGAACGGCATAAACCACATTGTCCAGCGTGTTTCTTGGAGTCTTGTCTTAGACAATTAGAGTGTCTAATTACTACTCTAATGAATCCCATTACATCTACTCCAGTCTGATCGACTCCAAGGACCAAATATATTTCAGTTTGATTTGTTTTACCAGAGAGTTTCCAATTACTCCCCGTTGGTAATTTAGTCCAATTCAGGAACATAGTGATCAGAGTTTGGGTGTTTGAAAAATCACGTTGAATTTTCAATTGATTCCAAATGTCTTTGTCTCTGTACACATTTTTATCTGACATTGTGGGAATCCGTGGCGCTTTGGCCCAGAGGCAATGTCTCTGTCATTGGTGTGGAACCCCAGGGTTCATCTCCTGGGCAAGTTCGAATCCCGGTTAGGGCGGTTAATACCTTCCAGTGGACTCACCACCCGCAGGAAGGTTTCGGTACGGTGCAATGTGATTTGGGTGGCGACTGCTGCCCCCGCAACCCGGTAACGGATAAGCGGATGAAAATGGATGGATGGATGGATGGATGGATTGTGGGAATCCATTGACCTGTATATCCTACGACCATGTTCCAATCTTCACACCATCCTCTACGGGGCAGTCGTATCTGTTCACATCAGGCTTTCGACATAATAATGAAAACACACATATAGGTCATAAGGTTTGTAAGTGTAGTTTCAATTGTTGCAATTAATTACTGAACACAGATTGAACGTATATTCCATTGTCTTACCTAATATATATTCAAGAGTAATACCATCATAGTTATTTAAACATTTAGAATCATTCGTTGCT
>NC_024327.1:2843234-2850359 GCF_000523025.1 Cynoglossus semilaevis
GACTCCTGTGACTATCAATACACACACAGAGAGTCGCATTGGAACTCCTAATCTACGGAATGGGTGCCATGGTTTTGGCTTGGGTCGAGTATCTTCTGTCGTCATCATTTTGAGAGGAGAGGTTACCAGCACTTCACTCTCTTTGTCAATCATCTTATGTCTGCAGGACTATGGTTAGCCCAATACAGTAATCACGCTAAATGGCTGAGGATCTCCCTGGTTTACCAACGTTGAGACGTATAGCTTCTGTAATAGCTACACCCCTTTGTAGTCGGACTTCCCCTCAACCAATTCGATCCTGTACCAAGAACCTCTGTCTCTTGCAATGCGAAAGATGAATCCAAGCTGGTCGTTCAGCAATCTTTATGGCCGTAGGTGTTGTCAGCAGGACCTAGTATGCGCCTTCCCACTTTGGACTCGACCAACACTTCTTTTTGATGACCTTTATCAGCACCCAGTCGCCGACCTGGATTGGCGTACCATCACTCTGCAAAGATATAGGTGTATCTGGCAGAGAGTTAGAATTTTGTATTTCTTTTGTATTTAGCACAGTGGTTTTTTAAATTTATTTTCATCTTTTGTCTTATGCTTGATATGACTGGGTTCGTGTAATAATTTCTATTGTCACAAATCTTGGTATAATCTTTTTGACCAATGCTTTTGCCACTGTAATAGCATCAGCAGCTTTTGATGGGAACAATTCTACCCATTTAGAAAAGGCATCCACTATGACTAGACAGTATTTCTGTCCTGCACTTTTATTGAGTTCAATGAAATCCATATGTAGCACCTGGAACGGGTAATTAGGTTTTGGGAACCTAACTCTTTTTGGTCGGATGTTTCCTTGTGAATTATGTTTAGCACATGTTAGACATGCTGCACAAAAACATTTTTTAAATTATTGTTATTATTATTATTAATTTAATATTATGGATTTAATATTATTAATTATTAAATCCATAGGTGGTGAATACTTTGTTTATGGTATTCACCGTCCCTCCTGTTGAGACATGGCAAGGCCCATGGCTCAATATTGCAGCCCATTTAAACAATGATTTTGGTAAAATTGGTTTACCTTCAGGTGATACATATATTTTATTGACTCTTACATCACTTTCTTTCACTTTCGCTTTACCTTCTTTTCACTTCCTCTTTACCTTCTTTTCACATCCTCTTTACCTTCTTTTCACTTTCTCTTTACCTTCTTTTTCACTTTCTCTTTTTGTGAAACAGTACATGGCACATATTTATTTTACCTGTTGAAATGACAGGGATTATGTAAGGCATTCCTAACCCACGCGTGTGTGTTCTATGTAGCAGCATGGCCCTATTTGTGATCTCCTCAGTGCTCAAATCTTAAATACATTTTTTTTAACATACACATCAATTGTCAGCACCTTAACCCAATATTCCTTTTTGATGTTCTGTTTTCCTCATTATTTGGGCAGAGAACCTGGTTCAGGCCGGTTCTGTGACCTGTCTCTATCTCCAAGCGTAACAGTCAGTGCCATCAGTACCATACACCATCCTGTTATGTAAACAATCAGCATGCACACCTTTCTTTAGTACTTCTCCTTTTAGTACAACATTTAAAAACAAACAGTATAAATTGATATGGAAACTTAATACAATGAATATATTGTAAAAACTGAATAAATGTATTTACAACATCTTAACAGGACATATTTATATGTACTATTGTAATCTTATCCAACAAGAAAAGTGTTGTTTTTTTTTTTTTTGTTTTTGTTTTTTAAGTATAGGTGGCGTAAAGCAAGGACAGCATGTGCATTTTGGTACTTTTTTTTTTGTTCACTTTTTTTTATATATGCTTTTGTTATGCAACTCTGTATTATGCAAGAAGTCTATTTCCTCCACTGTGTTGAGTTGTTTACAGGTCAGTCGCTGTAAATGTCTGTCTGTATTAGCAGAAGCAAACAATTTTGCTCAGCAATAGCAACATTTAGGGGAGAAAGGATGACACATTTATCACAGGAAAGTAATAATTGTCTTAGTTTGTCATGGTTCATACAACCATCTGACCCAAAAGTATTGAAGGAAGTGAAGAAGATTTTGATCCATGGCTTAAAATTACAATTTTAATAATGTCACATCTGTACCCTATCTCCATAATATAAAGCATTATTGCCCTTTAATTGTTCAAGCAAAACCTTCAACTGTGAATCATTCAAGTATTTTTGCAAATTTGCAAATATGAGCATACTATAGGCAACATTTTTTTGTTTTTAATGTTCATTCAATGCACAGTACACACAAATCTTTGTTCATAAATAAAATGCAGTAAATGCCATGTAAGTTTATCTTAAACACATTTATGGTTTTAAAGCAGACAAAGGTTTCCTTAGATAGATAGATACACATCTTGCATGTCATTGCTGTAATTTTGCTTCACATTGCCCAATATCACTGTTAGTATGTGCATGTGTTTGTGAAACTGCTTGACTGTGTGTTCTTTTGGTGCGCATGTGTGTGTCTGTCTGAGTGGTAGTTAACAGCTCTCAGCCTCAGACATGGCTGCAGGGCATGGGGTGCTGCAGTGCCGGCACAGATGAGTTTGTTAGCGTAATTAAGGCTCACAGTAGTTCATATGCTGCAATCCCACAAATACACACCATAGCAGACAAATACATGTTTCTGCAATTGATTATTATCTGATTGATTATAAAAACCTTTATTTATTTAGGTTAAGAAACTCTGCTGCATGGACTTTACTAAATGCCATCGGATTTTTTGTTTTTGGTTGGTCCAAGGTTCTTTAACTTGGATACAAAGGTTGGTGGGGGGTGAGGGGGTAGGAACGTGTCATACATTCTTCTATGCCTGAATCATCTGAAAGTGGAGTTGCTGTATCAACACACTCTTGGTTCTTATGTCTGTTTGATGCTATTGTCTAATTGTCCTCAGGTCTGACATATATAGTTTTGTTTTTTCTTACTTGATTGTAGTTTTTTATTCTGAACCATTGGTTCTGCTTTTAATTGTTTTAGTTCTATTCCATTCTTTCTCGCACAAGCTTGTTGAAGCCAACATTCAGTCACACTCAGCCCAAGCTTCTCTTTCTTTTCTTTTTTTATTGTCTTTTTATGGGAAGTACAAGCTCTTTGCAGTCTTCCTGTTTTAATTTTCCTTTAAAACCATACTTTTTCTGCCAATTATTTAAATCTTTACATTTGAAAACATTGAATGAGAATGAGAACATGAATTTGAATGAATCTGAATTGTACCTAGACATGTACTTAACATCCCCTTTAAACTCTGCAGTATATGTCTTTTTGTTACACAAGTTCCCCATTTTTATTTCTTATTTTATTCAATTTTTTAATTTTGATATTTTTTATTTTACTTTACGCTGTGCAAAAAAAAACCTAAAAAAAACCCAAACACTTAATAGTTGGTTTTGTGATCTACTTCAACTGATCAGCAGTCGTACGTTTACACCGTTAGGTTTCAGACTGCCCGCTGATTCGATCACAGTTCCTTCTCAGTCACACACATTCACATTCACTCTTTTAGGACTTTGGCATCTAGGGACTGCTGCCCAGGGATTTTCAATCCACATAGTTCTAGGGATTACTGCCCAGGGATTTGCAACCCATTTATCAGCATTTAGGGATTACTGCCCAGGGACTCTAACCCATTTTTCAACCACGCGCTGGTAATAAAAAATTGTTTCTCACCCTCGTCGTCGATCTTATTCTGGTATCAGATGCCGTCAATCAGCAGCCCAGGATCAGGTGTCGGAGTACTGGCCTGAGTGAGAATTCACTCCCCAGGTCTTTCCCCAGAACCTGGTTCTGGCCGTGCACGGTCTTCAGTCGTTCTCCACCTGATCCTTAGGTTCTGCTTAATTTCTTGGCATCCGGCTCGAAGGACCAATTTATGTTAGGTTTATTCTAACATATATGACGGCAAAGTAACAATACAAAAGACGTCTTGATTTTTTGCTTGCAAGGGGAGAGTGCAGCTTACTCTTCTGGCAGCTTCCTCATCAACTCCGAGTAGCCACACCCTTCCTCTGCACTTTTATTGAGTTTATAAAAGTATCAGATTCCATATCATGTGATCGTGCGTGAGTATATGAATGAGTATGGAGTAAGAAGGTGGGTGTGAATGGGGGCGTGACTGTGTCTGGTAATTTCTCCATCAGTCTTGAGCACACTAGATTATAATATGAGAAGCAAACAGTTTCTTAAAGCGACAGTACAGCATGAAGCAATGATAATAAATTAAATTCTTCCAACATTTCCCTCCTGTTTATCATTGATGAATGCCAAAATCTCTTATCCTGCATTATGGCTCCTTAGGCTAGGTTTTTTAATTAACTTAAAAAGGGGGTGATTAATCATGCAAACAATTATATTTCTTTATATATTTTTATTTCATTGACATTACTTTGTAGAAATCTGTTTTCACTTTGACATTAAAGAGTTTTTTCCAATAAATGTTTGTGTTAAAAAAGCCAAATTGTATTGACCATGATTGATTTATGAAAGCACTAAAAGGGTAAAACATCCAAGGGGGTGAATACAGTAAACCCTTGTTTTTCGCGGGGGTTACGTTCCAAAAAGAACCCGTGATAGGCAAAATCCGTGAAGTAGAAATCTTTATTTTTTTTACAATTAAATACTCAGAAAAAGAAGAGGAAGAACGAACCAACCACTTTACAGTCTCAACCATTTGTTTCACAAATAAAGTAAAATAAAAGTACTTTAGAAACGTTTCAACAAATAACTTCTGTAATGTACTGTCAAATAATAATTTTAATCATCAACGTGAACAGAAGGCTTCAAATTGCGGAGATTAGCACCGCCCACCGTGAACGGGAGAAAATTAAAAATGATTATGAAAAAAATACAAATTACCTGGTCTTGTTGCGGGCAGTTGCAACCCTTTTTGAATCCTTATTAAAACTTATTGCTGCTGTCTTCCTTATGTTTTTTTCTTCCTTCTTTATGGAACGAACGGAAGATTCATTAATTCCATAATGCCGACCTACAGCCGCATAGCTTTTACCTTCATTTAGCATGTCCAATAGTTTTACTTTATCACCGATAGACAGCATCTTCCGCTGCCTTTTGGTCCCTACCGCAGGTACTTTTGCCGGTCCAGAGCGTTTTGTCGACATTATGGGGTTTGATAAACTCGAAATTGCAAGAGAATTTGCACGTACGTAATGTCAATTTGGCAAGCTGTTTTACGTACGTGTACATATTAAACCGCAACGTTATTGGCGCACAGGTAGAGAAGAAGCGGAGTGACTTTTTAGCCAATCAGAATGCAGAACACAATGCACGATGCAAATCCGTGAAGTAGCGAAACCGTGAAAAGTAAACCGCGTTATAGCAAGGGATCACTGTATACACATATATTTTGCAACAATTCTATACTGTGTAGAGAAGGAAGTGAGGTTTTACAGAGCACCAGTAACAACACTATTAAGAAAAACACTATGCAATTTCATTATAAATGAGACTGCATATTTTCAATTTAAAAAAAAAATCTAATTCTTATATTGGTAATAAATAACTTTGCACAGGTCAAATAAAACACTACACCAGGAACTTAGACATTTATATATGACACATATTTATAGATACAGGTTGTGTAAAAAGTATTTAAAAATTAACCATGCTACATGAACCAAAGCAAAGTCAAATAATAAGGGATGGATCATTACCCTCAACACCTAAACATTTAATGTTTTTTGTGAGTAACGTGGGCCATATAAAATGGGTTTTATGGACAAATCTGCACCAGGGCCCTCATGTTGCCCATGCATGCCTTAGGGGCTACGGTATGATTTATGTTTATGATCGTCCACACAACTATGGTGACATAAGTAGAGGGTGTGTGAGTGAAACAGAGGGAAAAAATGGAGAGAAACAGTTAAAAGTAGGACATATGTGTGTGTCATTGGTGACTGGTGTGTGTGTGTGTGTGTGTGTGTGCGCGTGTGTGTGCGTGTGTGTAAAGCCACAGCCCTCATGAGGAGGTGTGAGGGTGATCTGGGGTTCAGCGTGTGATTGGGTTGGCTCAGCTGGAGCTGGAGCTTTTAGTCCATTTCCCAGCAGCCTCTAGGACAGATGCATTGCCCTGAGCCATAATCTGTCTCCCTCCGAATGACAAATGGCACAGTGTAGAATATTGCATTGTATATTAAGTACCGGCAGTCAGTACGTTATAGGATGCTCTTGCCGCCTGCAGCACTAGTTGCTCACTAAGCAGACTCTGTTTTACAACAGTCAATTACATCCGAGCCATAACCTGCTACGAAATCCAGTCCTGAAATCACTTATTTGTGTCTGGACATGTGCTGCAGTAAACACAGTGGTTTGAATATGTTTATGAGATGGAAATCCTTCAAGTAGGGATGCACCGATCCACATTTTTTCACTTCCGATCCGATCCAGATATTTTGGATTTGGATATGGGCCGATACCGATAATATTGCTTTAATATTATTATTATATGCATGTATTTCCCAAAAGGTTGCCACAGCGAATCATTATTTTCCATCTCTCCCTGTTCTCTGCATCTTCTACTCTGACTCCAACTATCTTCATGTCCTCCCTCACTGCATCCATAAATCTCATCTTTGGCCTTCCTCTTTTTCTCCTACCTGGTAGCTCCATCGCTAACATTCTTCTACCAATGTATCCACTGTCCTTCCTTCACACATGTTCAAACCATCTCAATCTGGCTTCTCTGGCTTTTTCTCCAAACCTTCCTGTCTGTGTTGTCCCTTTAATGACCTCATTCCTGATCCTGTCCATCTTTGTCACTCCTAAAGATAATCTTAGCATCTTTAACTCTGCCACCTCCAGCTCCACCTCCTGTCTTCTGCCTATTGCTAGTGTCTCTAAACCATACATCATGGTGTTCTCCCTTTCGTTTACACACATGCACTCTGTCTTGCTACGACTGACCTTCATTCCTCTTCTCTCAAGTGCAAACCTCCACCTCTCTAGGTTCTCTTCTAGCTGCTGCCTACTCTCACTATAGATCACAATGTCATCTGCAAACAACATAGTCCATGGGGACTCCTGTCTGACCTCATCTGTCAATCTGTCCATCACCAAAGCAAACAAGAAGGGGCTCAGGGCC
>NC_024327.1:2850621-2852547 GCF_000523025.1 Cynoglossus semilaevis
CATCACCCTTCTTATAAATTGGCACCAGAACACTTTTCCTCCACTCATCAGGCATCTTGTCTCTTGTCTCTAGAACTTTGTTGAACAACCCAGTCAGGAAATCTACCGCCACTTCCCCTAAGTACTTCCATACTTCCACTGGTATGTCATCGGGACCAACTGACTTTCCACTCTTTACCCTCTTCAGGGCTTTTCTTTCTTCATCCTTTCTAATCTGATCTACCTTCTTCCTAAAAGTTTTTGGCTCCTCATGCCTATTTTCGCTTTCATTTTCCTCATTCAACAACTCCTCAAAATACTCCTTCCATCTTCTCAGCACACTTTCCTCACTTGTGATTACATTCCCACCTCTATGTCCTTAATCAACCTCACCTGCTGCACATCCTTCCCAGCTTGATTTCTCTGTCTCGCCAATCTATACAACTCCTTTTCTCTTTGCTTTGTTTCCAAACTCTCATACAACTCCTCATATGCCTTTTGTTTGGCCTTGGCCACTTCCCTCTTCACCTCCCTTGTCCTCTCTTTGCACTCCAGTCTGTTCTCTTCTGTTCTCTCACTGTCCCATCTCTTCTTCGCTAATCTGTGTGGACCTGCCTCCACTCTTGTACGTCACCCTGTGTTCCTCTTTCTTTTGGAAATAGGTGTTTACCACAGCCATTTCCATTCTCTTCGTGAAATCTACCACTGCCTGTCCTTCTAAGTATCTATCCCTAATGTCAAACCTGCCCATCACTTCCTCATCACCTCTGTTCCCTTCCCCTACATAACCATTTAGGTCTGCTCCAATCACCACTTTTTCTCCCCTGGGGATGCTCTCCATCATCCAGTCCAGCTCATTCCAGAACTTCTTCTTTTCTTCCAACTCACAGCCCACCTGTGGGGCATAACCACTGACAACATTAATCATCACTCCTTCTATTTCTACCTTCACACACATCAACCTGTCTGACTCTCGTTTCACCTCTACCACATTTCTTACATATTCTTCCTTTAGGATCACCCCTACTCCATTCTCTTCCCATCTGTACCATGATAAAGCAGTTTGTAGCCTCCTCCAATGTTTCTAGCCTTACTGCCCTTCCACTTGGTCTCCTGCACACACAAAATGTCTACTCTTCTTCTCTCCATCACATCAGGTAGTTCTCTACTTTTCCCTGTAATTGTACCAACACTTCTATCCTTTCTCTTTTCGCCCTCCTTTTCTTCTGTGTTGACCATCAGTACCCTGTAGGTCAACAGCACTGTAGGCGGTCATTTTTTTACCCTGGCCCCGACTGATCCAGTATGGAAATAGGTTTAAAAGTTCTGTTAGGCAACTGGACGTGAATTTTCTAAAAGAAGACGTTTCACCTAATAATAATAATAATAATAAATTTTATTTAAAAAGCGCCTTTCAGGACACTCAAGGACACTTTACATCAAATAATAAAACAGATAATAATTTAAAACAGGGCATAGAAATAAAATAAAGAACAGATAATAATTTAAAACAGGGCATAGAAACATGTTTAAAATCAGTGATAAACAAAAGCACAGAGGAGGGAGGTTAGAGGGAGTATGCTGTCCGGAACAGGTGTGTTTTGAGGTGAGTTTTGAAGGTGGGGAGAGAGACACAGTTACGGAGGTCGGGTGGTAATGCGTGCCAGAGATGGGGAGCAGAGCGACTGAATGCTCTGGCTCCCATAGTACTAAGGCGGGCGGGTGGGACGGAGAGGTGGATGGAGGAGGAGGATCTGAGGGACCGAGTGGGGGTTAAGACGTGGAGGAGGTCAGATAGGTCAGATTATGGATGGCCATGTAGGTGAACAGGAGAAGTTTGTAATTGATACGGTATTTAACTGGGAGCCAGTGGAGATGTTGGAGGACAGGGGTGATATGATGGTGGGAAGGGGTCTTTGTAATGATACGGGCGGCTGCGTTTTGGAC
>NC_024327.1:2855694-2860841 GCF_000523025.1 Cynoglossus semilaevis
CAGGATATATTAGGACAATGGAACCGATTAGGTGTAGCACAATTCCATGAAAGCAAGTCGGTAGTGATGGAGTGAAAGCCGAGAAAACACTAAGAAGGAGGGGAATGAGCTCAAACGGCCGGAGAGCAGCGGCAACATGCATGCCAGCGTCCGCTCTCCACCATGCCAACCTCTCATCCAAGAGGCTTCTTCAGTGCTGGAAATAGTTTTAATTCGCATTTTTTGATTTGGCAAAGGTTTTACACCGGGTGCCCTTCCTGACGCAACCCTCCCCGTTTATCCGGGCTTCGGACCAGCACTATAAAACACTGATTCGTGTACCCTAGTGGCTGGTTTACCTTGAGGTTAGTATATGGTCAAAAATACAGGAAACCATGTTAACAGGAAAAAACTCATCCTTAAAACAAATATGCAACGGTATGGGTTTGAAATTGAACATTAACATTAATAAGTGCAAAGTAAACATCTTACAACAACATGTGCATCTGCCCTTATTTAATTCATTGCTGGCTACATTGACAGTCAATCAATATGTAGCTCAGCAGGACATGACTTTTTTTTAGTTCTGCTTTCCTCAGCCAACTTCAAACGGTCACGGCTGGAATAAAGTCTCCTACAGTGGAGGTCGCTGAGCTGAGTACGAGTACGTAACTTATCTGTCAGGGGTTTATCTTGCTTTTGGAACGACTCCAGAAGTGACTTCCGGTGTTCTGTGCATGCATACATCAGCCGGTAGCAGAAATTTATAGCGTAGTCTGAAGCTTCTTCCTACCCGTAGCAGAGATTTATAGCCATATCTGACATTTGTGTTCAGGGTGGTAGCACATTATTATACACATCAAATCTCAATAAATACGTGCTTCTGACTCTCCTTGGTAGTTTAGAGTGGTAGCACATTACTATAGACATGAAATCGCTATAAATATGTGCTTCTCACTGTATTCAAAGTGGTAGCAAATTACTATAGACATGAAATTGCTATAAATACATGCTTATTACTGTGTTCAGAGTGGCAGCACATTATTTGAGGCTACACAGAAAATCCCTGTTAATATATCTGTTCTCTCAGGGTTTCGGGTAGCACTTTATTTATGTTCTTTACATTTACATCTGAAACCAGAGGGAATGTAAAAATGTTACCCAATGCAGCACATACTGTAAAACAGAAATTAATCACGCTCAATCTAGGATTTTTCAGCAAACTGTTTTTTATTGTTTTTATTTTCACAAATGGTAACAGAAAGGATCATAATATACAGTAACGAATATTTGGGTGTATTTTACATGAGTTTTTTTTAACGATTTTCCAGTAAGATACAGGCTATATCCATCCTTTGTTCACTGACAGTTTCTGGAGGTGTCTGCACATCTGATATGTTTCCACTCAGAAGGAATTCTTTGGCGTACTGTAAATGAAATGTAATGTAATTATGTGCTTGATTTGGTACATTTTCTACATAATAACATATGTTCTTCTAGATACACAATCTTTACAATTAAATACTATTAGCTTAATCTTCAAAGTACATAAACTTGTAGTGTAATAGTACCCCATTCAACACTAGAACCCCACAACTGCCAAAATCCATCTGTGTGTTGTGATCCATGGTTTGCACTATCCACACATATTTCGATTCCTCCCTGTTCCTCAGGAAGTTTCACTGCTTCTCCTCCCTCAGATACATCTAGTTGTATTCTGAGAGAGGCAGTGTTCACACTATTTGATTGTTGTTGATGTTACTTATAGGTCTGTGTAGAAAACTGAAACAGAAAAAAAAATTGACAAACTGACTGTCGCCATATTGTTCTCTACATATCAATAACATTACAGATAAAATAATAAATAAGGTTGACACAGTGAATTACACCTAAATAGAGTAGAGTTGAACGTTGTTGGTGCATTTGAGGTAAAAAACAAAATGGCACCTAAACTGCGTAGCATTATTTACCAAGTCTATCTACAGAGCCATGGATGAAGAAAAAATTAGCATATTCAGCACAAACATTTTAGCATATGTGGCGCTGTTGCATGCCTTGGTGTTTATTATCATTATTGCTCCTGTGTTTGTCCCTGATGTTACAACTCCTTCAAACACACATTATTATAGACATGAAAACGTTATGTAAAGGACTTTACAAGGGTTAAAAAATCTCGGCTGGAACAAATTAAGCAGGCTGCGCAAGACTCTATAGAGTAACTATTAAGCATAGTAAAGGAAGTCCTTATACAGCCTGTTTATTGATATGAAAAAAAAAATACTACCAATTAGGAAAATAAGGCATTGGAGGACAACATGAAACACTGGCTGACCAGTGTCAGCTGGTTGTGGTCAAAAGCTGTCATGGTGTATTGGGCTGCTGGATCGGGACCTGTTTTTGAGTACAGGGGGTCCAGCTGTTTCCATAGACAAGTAATTAGACCAACATTTTTATTGTTTAATTTACATGGCCAAAAAAGACCCTAAATATGGTTTTAAATATTGTAAACATTGCTCCAAAGAATCTAACTAAAATAAATACTTGAAGGATTTCCATCTCATAAAGACATTCAAACCACTGTGTTTATTGCAGCACATGTCCAGACACAACCTGCTGCATTTCGAGGTTATGTTGCCATTGCCCATAAATATATGGGAAACTCTTGGTCCAACATTCCGACATTTGGCGTTGAAACTCACCAACTAGCTGGCACGGGAGCTAGCTGCCATGCAAGTTGCAGTGGACAAATACGTGGCCCTAAATGTAGAAGACAGCCTTGTCTATATTCCCTGGTTCTACGCCATACACTGGATTGTGCTACATTCACTTTTTATTGTTTTTTTAGGAACTTTTTGCACTTCATGGCTCCCAGGCGTAAGTCAGAGTCTTCTGATGTTTTCATGTCCTAGATAATAATATTACCAATGCGTTAGCGTAGGTGAGTGAAGTATGTCCTTATGTACAGCATGTGAGTTTAGACTTGCTGAAATCATCATTGTGACTTCGCACTGTAGGAACGGAACTCCAAGTACCATATTTTCCACACTGTAAGGCGCACTTAAAAGCTGTAATTTTCTCAAAAATCGACAGTGCGCCTTATAACCCCGGTACGTCATATGTATTACTTCTGGTTGCGCTTACTGAGCGCGAACCGATTTTATAAAGCCAAACCACACAGCGCATCACACATGATGACACACAACTGAAGCACACCGTATTCACAATTAGAAGATGCTCAACAACAATTGTTACAGTATGCTTGTGTAACCCAAATCCGTGCAACGTCGCGTCGTGCCTCCCAACACCCGGACACTCTACGCTGTGCTTTTGTATTGTCTATGTATGGTGCGATGCAGAGCGACTCAGACGCATGGCTGTCGATTTTTTGTGGTCAAGAAATATTTTTATCTCTCCTTTTTTATCGATACAGGCAAAACACACACTCTCTACAAAACAACATCCGCACTTCCGCATGGAACGGCGTCAAAACAACAATACGGTGACCATCCAGAACAAAAATAGTGACAACCGCCTGACTCTGGGGGGCAAACAACAACAACAGCGTCCTCCAGTGTCCAATTTAGGTCACTATCCTTTTCCACAAAGCTCCGTCCCTATTGATGTGCGACTCTATGCGCGCCCGTCTCACTGATATTGTCAAAACCCAAGTGAAGAAAACTAGTTCGGGGCTTGCCACCATTCCGGATGGATTAACCGAAGAATTCCAACCGCTAAATATTGGTGCTCACAGGGCATTCACAGTTAAAGTGCGAGCTGCGTAGGAGCATTGGATGACAGAAGGCGAACACACATTCATCAAGACAGGGAGGCAACGCCGGGCGAATTACGAATTTAAAAAACAGCAACGAGACTGATTCGGATAATGATTAGAGAGATCCGGGCATGCTTAAATTGCTTGTTGTGCGCCTTATAACCTAACGCCTTATGTACGAAAATATTCCCGTTCTTTGATATTGCGCCTTATAATGCGGTGCGCCTTATGGTCTGAAAAATACGGTAAGTCAAAGACAGCCGGTTTTATAATGCAGTACTGGATCAGATATTGATACTAGTATGTGTTGATGGATCATCAGATCAACAGAAACACAAACAGATATTTTTATCTCCTGTTCCTGAGTGTTCCTCACTGGAAGACACATCTCTCCATTCCTTCACATCCTTGTAATACAGTATGTCAACATATCACTGAGCTCTGACAGAAACTTCATCTTGTTTTTTTTTTTCCACCTTCATTTTCCTCCCTCAGTGACTGTCAGACCAGACAGAGACAGACTCTGGATAGGGAAGTTGAGTGAAAGGACAGGAAGTGAAGCCCCCAACTCCGCCCATTCTAATTCTGTTTGCTGTCAAACTAAGCTGCACTGCAATTATTAAACTGAATGGAGCTGAGAACACGAACAGAGTTAAGCACAGCAACATACTTGCTCAGGAACAAACTAGGAACAGCTACAACAAAAAGACACAAGGCTGGCATGAATGATACAGCGCTCACAAAGACAGTCACTAACTTACACACTGATCCAACTACAATCACAATGATCCCACCTACAATCACAATGATCCAACTACAATGCTCCAACTACAATGATCCAACCAGGGCAGAGTGAGGGAGAGAGGTATATATACACAGGGAGCACCATGTGACACAAGTGAAGCTAATTACAGACAGGTGAGTGTGATCACAAAGATTACCCCACACAGCAGGAAAAGGAAACAGACAGACATGACAGTACCCCCCTCCCAATGGACGTCCAAAAGCCTACCACCAACCCTCTGGGTTGGGTGGGTGGGATACCGAAACAGATGAACTGAAAACAAGGCCTATTCAAAAACATCAAAAAAACTAGGCCCAAGGGAAAAAAATGGAAGAAGAAAAAAAAAAATTCCAGGCCCAAGTACCCTAATACTTGGCCTGGCCCTTTTTGTACCTTGGTCTAGGGAACCAAGAACCAGCCGAACCAAGAACTGCTGAGGGAGCGTCAGTCACAGAAACAGAAACATCCGAGGGCGTGACGTCCTCAGGCACCCTCGGAACCACTGAAGGAGCAACCACTGTTGCAACCTCCTGGACCACTGGAGGCGCGACTGCCCCCGCCTCCCGAACCCCCGGAGGTGTGAGCACCGCCGCCGCCCCAACCACCCGGCGA
>NC_024327.1:2863677-2867468 GCF_000523025.1 Cynoglossus semilaevis
AACTTTTCACCCAATCCAGCACCATTCCTCTGATATCATATCTTTCCAGTTTCCTGATCAATATTTCATGGTTAATTGTGTCAAAAGCCTTTTTTAAATCAATAAATACTCCTATCGTATACTGTTTGCGCTCTACAGCATTTGTGATTTCTTCTATTGCCGCTATTACGGCTAGTGATGTTGATCTGTTTGACCTAAACCCGTATTGATTCTCAGCAAGTATTTTGTGTTTTTCTAAAAAAAATTCCAGTCTGTTGTTGAAGAGTTTTTCCAGTATTTTTGGGAACTGTGGGAGCAGAGAGACAGGTCTATAGTTTGTGAAATAGTGTTTGTTTCCAGCCTTGAACACAGGTATAACTTTAGCTATTTTCATCTTATTTGGGAATGTACCGGTTTGAAAGGATATATTGCAGATGTGTTAAGATGTTGTAAATACATTTATTCAATCTTTACAATATATTCATTGTATTAAGTTTCCATATCAATTTATACTGTTATTGAATGCTGTTATTATGCTTTACTAAAAGGGAAAGTGCTGAAGACAGGTGTGCATGCTGGTGGATTACATAACAGTATGATATGGACAGCACTGAATGGTACCGACTGTTACACTTGAAGATAGAGACAGGACACAGAACCGGCCAGAACTGGTTTCTTTGCCCAAATAAGACAAATGAGACCGACGGAAGACCAACAAAAGACAAAGAGAGGAAAACATCTGAACTGCACGGTCTTATCTGACTTGATTAACTACAGCACATGCACATAGCTCCCATTGGTGGAGAATCCTTGTTTGGAGCAGTCTTTACCAATCAGTGCGCGTGAACACCACATGGCTGTAAAGGGTTAAGGTGCTGACCATTGATGTGTATGTAAAAAATCTGTATTTAAGCTTTGAGCATTGAGTTGTTCCTCAGTGCAGTTCTGAATGTAACCATTGTTCTGCACTCCTTGCTTGCAAGTAAAACATTTCAAACTTGAGCTCTCGTATTTAATTCTTTATTTGATCAGATCTTTATTTGATCTTTATTTGAATTCTTTGTGTTAGGAAACTGGGGTATGAACTAACAGCATTTTTTTACAGTCCTATCTAACAGAAAACGTTTTCTGACAAGATGTATGTGAATGGCTCAACAATGCCCTTCAATTACATTTTTTATCAGTGACATATTGATATCATTGAAGTCAGTGGAGTGTTTTTAAAATTTTTATTTTATCCACCTTTTGAAGAAACAGGGAGCAAGGATTTCTCTCAATTAAATGCCTCAATTAAATCATCTGTGCCTGAGATAAGGATTCTTTAGCAAGGTCAGGTCCAACATTTACAAAGAAGTCATTAAATCTGTTAGCCACTTCTTTCATGTTATAGTTTTCATTATCCTTATCAATGAATTAGGCAGATTATTGTATTCAGCTCCATTTCTTATAATACTGTTTAGTATTTTCCATATTTCTTTTATGTTGTTTCTATTATCATCTAATATCCTCTTATAATAATCTTGCTTACTTACCCGTAAAATATTTGTTAACTTATTTTTATATTTTTTATATTTATATTCTGCCTCTTTAGTTCTCTGTCTTATGAAATCTCTAAAGATTATTTTTCTTTTTGCAGGCATTTTGTAGACCTTTTGTGATCCATGGGTAGTTTTTATAAGCTCTTTTTTTTTACAGCAGGGCAATACTTATCATATAATGAGGTAAATGTTCTTAGAAACTCATTATATGCAATGTTAACATCTTTTTCTCTGTATATTATATCCCATTTATACCCCAATAATTCATTTTTTTCTGTTCTTATTCTGCTGTATATTGTTTGCTTGTTTAACTTGTTCTTGTGACTGATGTCATAAACTATAAACAAATGATCACTAAGTTGTTACCCCAAACCTCTGCACAATATTGAAAGTATGGTGAAACTAGGGAACAGTAAAGTGTGTGAAGTGACTTCTGATCCAAAACCTGTTTTCTTTGTTTATTAATGCAATGCTTCTTGCAACCTTGGTTTGTATGTTTTTAATACGTACTTTCCAGTTGATTTTGTCATCTATAGTTAACCCAAAAAAATTAATTTCATGCACTCTTTCTATTTCAACAATCTATCTCCAGCAGTACTTGTGTAGATGGTGGGTTGCAAACAGCATTATTTTTGTCTTACTCTGATTTAATGATAACCTGTTTCTGTCGAACCATGTTTTGAGCTTATTCATTTGTATAGTGATGTCCTCTTGTAGTTTTTGCAAATTGTCACCTGAGCAGAAAATATTTGTGTCGTCAGCGAACAACACAAAATGCAACAGCTTAGAAGTTTTACATATATCATTTATGTAGAGAATAAAAAATTCTGAGCCCAACACTGACCCTTGTGGGACACCACAAGCAATGAGCAAACATGCTGAGACACAATCACCCAGTTTCACAAACTGCTGTCTCTTACTTAAGCAACTTTTCACCCAATCCAGCACCATTCCCCTGATACCATATCTTTCCAGTTTCTTAATATTTCATGGTTAATTGTGTCAAAAGCCTTTTTTAAATCAATAAATACTCCTATCGCATACTGTTGTAATGTCATTTATTAACAGTCTACTTATTGTTTTGTCATCAATGTCATTTGTGAAAATATTATCAATGAGAGTGGCAGAGTGAGATGTAATTTTGCTGGGTCTAGTGATTTTTGGAAATAGACTCATACTGTATATTGCATTGATAAATTAATTTGTAGCATTGTGTTTACTGGGATTTAAAAGGTCGATATTAAAATCCTCACACACAAAAATAGTTTTATTACCTACTTTCAGAAATACACTTTCCATCCACTCATTTAGTGGTTGACTGTGGTACAGGTGGCTAAAAGGCTGGTTAGCATCTCACAGACTTCTTTAGAGCCTCTGCTGCATGATGGCCAACATCACTGCAGCTTGTTTGCTGCTCGATTCTCATCGTGTTACTGCTGCTGCTGCCCCTGATGTATTTTCAGGCCTGACAAACGTATGTCTGTGTTTTTTGGTGTTTACGTTGATGAAAAATAAGGATTCACACACTTCAGGACTTGTCTAGATGTTCAGATGAAATAATGACTGCTGACAGATGGGCTTGATATTTCAGACTGTGATGCATTACTGGCTATGCTATTTGTTCAAGGGCAACACATACTGGAAATAAAGATGCAAAGAAGGTAAGAAAGAGAAATCTAGTGTCCAGTTTGTTTTTATCATTCATCTTGTCATCCAATGCCGCTTTGGCCCACACGCAATGTCTCTGTCACTGGTGTGGAACCCCAGGATTCACCTCCTGGGCAAGTTCGAATCCCGGTTAGGGCGGTTGGTACCTTCCAGTGGACTCACCACCCACAGGAAGGTTTAGGGGGGTTGGTACGGTGCAGTGTGATTTGGGTGGCGACTGCTGCCCCCGTGACCCGGTAACGGATAAGCGGATGAAAATGGATGGATGGATGGATCTTGTCATCCACAGATGGAGAGCCATACTGCCCCCAGCAGCATCCAGTAGTCCAGTCTGTAGGTCACTACCCAACTGGGACCTTTTCAGTTTTCAGTTTGTAGCTTTTAGTTTAATAAAATAGAGAAGAAGAAAGTCTGGAACTCACAAATACTGGAAAGAAGATCAGTTTCTGTGACTGCAAAACATTTGTTGTCTTTGACAGAAACAAAATTATTAAATGTACCTCGATAAGATACTTTTTACAGTTCAGTGGTAAAATTCCTTAACCCTCGTAAAGTCCTTAGGGTCCAATATGTCTTTGTGTGTGTGTGTGTGTGTGTGTGTGTGTG
>NC_024327.1:2867474-2908004 GCF_000523025.1 Cynoglossus semilaevis
GTGCATGAGTATGCGTGCGTGTGCATGTTCCTGTACTGCATGACTTGTGCCAACTTTTCCTCATGTTCATTAATACTCATATTCTGGGACAAGATGAAAATCATTGCAAGGACAAACGGTGTGTACAAAAATGTGAAGGTTAATTTAACAAATGCATTCAAATCTAACTTCATTTTCAAAAACATGTCAAATTCTAACCAGTATCTTCCATGCCATCATGTTTATTGGTCCACACTGAAGCAGAAAATGTATAAGTGAGAAAAAAAAATTCTGTCAAGCTACAAAAAAAAACTTTTTTATCTCTATTATCTATTATTATTATTATTATTATTATTATCTATTATCTAAGCCAGCCACTAGGGTACACGAAGCCGTGTTTATAGTGCCGGTCCCAAGCCCGGATAAATGGTGAGGGTTGCGTCAGGAAGGGCATCCGGCGTAAAACGTTTAGCTAAATCAAATATGCAGAGCGGGGAATAACACAACAGAAGTAAAAGAGAAAAATAGACTGTATAACTCTCATTAAGATTTTATAGTTTTAGACCAACCCTGTCACACAACTTTTACATATTTCTCAACCTGATATACAGTAAGTACACTTGGGAGTTACTACAGCAGTTTCCTACCAATAAAATGTGCTACATCAGGCCTGATCTGTGGTGAGGAACATGATGAATTAACAAACAGTGGATTTTTAAGTGTGATATGTCATAAAATAATTCAGAAATAAATGTAAATATTTGTCTTAAAAAGTACATTTTAGCTGAGTAGTCACGTAATTCACTTGTCTTTACGTGCCTCCCTACAACCAATTAAGTGATTTTAAGGTAAAACTTTGTCTTACACTTTAACATGTACGATAAACTGTCAACTGAACGGCTTGTCCTGTGGCCCGCCATAACGCAAATGCTGTAATATTTTTCTCAATAGTCGTTAATTTCTGGCCACTGGTATGACGCAACGTCATGTCGTTTCCAGCAACACTGATTTGTGTGACATCTTAAGCTAATGATTTTACCAAGCCATGCCAGGGAACGCTCAAGTTCTTGTTACATTTTATCAATTTTGCTGTGCTCAAACAATAGACGAGACAAATTTAGGAAATGTTTGTTAAAAGTTTTAAATCAACCCAAAGGTCGCTCAAATTTTTACCACAATTTAGACTTTAATGACTTAACTTTAATGTTTAATGCTGTTAGAACAGTATGTTCCAAAGTATGTTTAATTTAGGTTCCATAAAAATACACTATAAAATTGAATACAAATAACTTGAAATTAAATTTAAATTGACATTATACAACGTTTTTCGTGGCGCTTTGGCCCAGAGGCAATGTCTCTGTCATTGGTGTGGAACCCCAGGGTTCACCTCCTGGGAAAGTTTGAATCCCGGTTAGGGCGGTTGGTACCTTCCAGTGGACTCGCCACCTGCAGGAAGGTTCAGGGGAGTTGGTACGGTGCAGTGCGATTTGGGTGGCAACTGCTGCCCCCGCGATCCGGTAACGGATAAGCGGATGAAAATGGATGGATGGACAATGTTTTTCATGTCAAACTGTAAAAAAAACAACAACAAAAACCTCTTAAGAAATGCAGTTAAAAATATAGCATGTAATATATATATTACATCAAAAGTTTACTATGATTTTATATTTGAAAAAAAAAAGCTAATTTTCAAATGTTCATCACAGTGCGTAATGTGCTGAGTGGGCATGTGTAACAGTTTCCTATGGAACAGGGTGTTTCCTGCAGAGAGTATGTCAGCGTCCTGCAACTCAGCTGACAGGGCTGACCTGTCATCATCCTGTCTAAGTCGACCGTGGCTTACATGCTCAGGTCAGAACAGAAGTGACCGCACATCTGTGGCTGCACGATGCATCGGACACTCTCACCTCATGTTTGTTAACCAGTGGACTTGACCTCACAGATTCAGAATTGTTTCTCTGCTGTAAATTGTAACTGTAAAATTGTTTAAAACTACAGCTGAAACCACAATAACTATATTTATGAGTAATAGTATGTATAATTAATCTACTGTAACAGATCTTAACACATAGGGATCAATGTCACTGTATGACTGTAATGGAGGGTGTACAATCTGTTCATGCTGTTGAAGACCTGCAGTGTGATCTTGAAAAATGTGACACAAGGGTGTTTTTGCATGCACAGCATGCTGCACAGGAGCACACAACTGTCATCATTAAGAGCCCTGACACTGATGGCTGGCACTGTGGCAGTCATTGCTGTAAGTCTGCAGACAAATTTACCTATGAAATAAAATGTATATTATTATTATTATTATCATACCATGCAGATTATATTTTTTCACAGGGACGGGCAACAGGACATGCATCATTGACATTACCAAGGTGTCATTGTTATGCCATGTAGTGCATTTAGAAAACACACACACGGTCAGTGTGGGTTTATGCCGAAACCTTTACTGGAACTTCCCCCCAAGTACATGGTCTCTCCCGGTAACCTATTGCCTAGTGCATCATGGGTAATGTGGTTTATTAAAGCAACACATAACAACACATCTACCCCCTTAAGAAGAAGAAATTAACTTTTAACCCAACTAAGACTATGTCCAAGACCTAATGTACCTTGCATTACCTTACTCTAAATGCTCTGTTTCAAACATCCACAATATCACAATATTATTAACCTTTTTCTTCCCTCACACACAACAAATTTACAGTCTCTAGTGTTCAGCAACTTTCAGTGAGACTCTTGGGAGGCTGAATAGTGTGCTTTGACCTGCAAGGTGTCTTAGGAGGAGAGTAAGTGAGGAACTTCCAGTTCCTCATTATGCTTGAGGGTGTTGTCTCTGGCTTTAGGTGTTATGTCGGGCTGTTCCACCCCTGTCTGGCTTGACATTTGTGGCATGAGATCGACACGGTTTCTTCTCAGAGACCCTCCATGCTCTGTCTGAAGAGCGGGGTGCCACCTCTTTTTGCATTGTACCATGCATATCCCAGATGCCTGTCACATGATCTCTGATCCTGACATGTTTTCCTGGCCTTAATTCACGCAGTTTTTTGCTCTTTTGTCATGTTGCTGTTTTTGTTTCTCTTTTTCTTTGTCCATTTTGATTTCCTTTGGCTGTTAAGAGATTCTCATGCATTGGCAGATTGGTTCTCAAGCATCGCCCCATTAGCATTTGGGCTGGGGACAAGCCATTCTGCAGTGGCGCACTCCTGTAAATCATCAGGCTGTGATGAAAGTCTTCTTTTCCATGAAGTGCTTTCTTCATGAGTCCTTTGACAACTTTGACTGAGCTCTCTGCAAGGCCATTGGACCTGGGATAATGTGGACTAGATGTTATGTGCTGAAACCCCCATTCCTTTGCAAAGTCAGCACTACTTGCGAACTGTGGACTATTATCCGATATAAGTTCACATGGGACTCCATGTCTTGCAAATATGGTCTTCAGGAACGCAATGACTGCCTTGAGATGTTGTTTGCAAGGTCGCAACCTCAGGGTAGTTTGAGAGTTAGTCTGTCACCACTAGGCATTATCTCTATTTATTATAATCTATCAGGACAGAAGTTGACTCCGATTCAAATGACTGCCACACTTTGGTAGGACATTCAGAAAGGACACAGCTCATGTGCTGTTGCGACCAAAGTTAGGCTCCAGCCTTTGTTGCACATTGAATGACCGAATGGATGTAAGTCAATGAATGGAAATCAATGTCCTAAAAGAATAGCTGTGCAAAAGTGTGTGTGTGTGCGTGTGTGTTGAGCAGTCCGACCAGCCAATCAGCTGCTCATGCAGATGACGTGCTATACCCTACGTCAGCCCTGCCACGGCCTGACCGGATCAGAGCTCCACACACGGGCAACTAACACACACAGAGAAACTTCTAAACACACACACACCCGCCACGCGTACACACGCAGCCACGGACACACACTCTCTCCTTTCTCTCTTTCACTGTGCTGCAGTGAAGCCCGTGGCCCTGCAGCCCTGCTGATCTGCAGCCAGCCGAAGACGCATCCTCCATCCGGTCACACTTCCAGGCTCTGCCCGCTGTGACAGTGGACCTAACGTCGCCATACTTTGTGGACATGGGAGACATGGGGGACCCGCCGAAAAGTAAGACACTGCTGCGGTGTTTGAGATGCGACTTTGGAACTAAATTCATCAGAACTTGGGAGCTGACTTTATCTGTCCGCAATTTTAAAAAGTAGTTTATTTAACACTTATATTAGGAGAATTTAGATTCAATAATGAAAATAAACATAAAAATTTAATACTACTACTAATAATATTTTCATCCTCTCTTGCACTGCAGTGTGTCACCATGCCTCAACCTCACTATTGCTACTCTTTTCAGAGAAGCGGCTTGTCTCTCTATGCGTGGGCTGCGGAAACCAGATCCACGACCAGTACATCCTTCGGGTCTCCCCGGACCTGGAATGGCACGCTGCGTGTCTCAAGTGCGCCGAGTGCAGCCAGTACCTGGACGAGTCGTGCACTTGCTTCGTGCGGGACGGAAAGACTTACTGTAAACGGGACTATATCAGGTAGGAGTCCAAACCCCATCCCTGACCAGGACTGGACCCCCGCAGGACGCACAGAGACCACATGCGCGGAGCCTAGATCATAATATCGATTAATTTTACCTTTTTCATTTTTTTTATTTTCAGGATGAGGCAGTTGAAATTAAGAGAAGTCTCTCAGTGCTACAGTTTTATTTGGCTCTTTAGGGACAAAGTCCGCAACTTTCGACCGTGAACGCATTCAAATTTCACTCAAATTCAGCCTCAAAACAAAAACGAATATTAGTACTATTTTGTTAAAGCCCACGATCATTGTTCTGAATTCTTAGGAAGGAAAATAAACAGGGACAATGGATGGGTCTGACTATTGGATGAAAAAAATGAAATTGTAGATGTGTGATCAATTATCTTGAAAAATATTGATATTGACTGGAACTCACAAGAATATAGATGTAGAGCGTCCTGTTAAATAACAACACACTCACCGGAAGTAGATGAAAATATTCTTTAAATTATAGTTGTAATTAATATTATTATTAATATTGATATAATTAAGTTATACATTCGCGAATAATATGAATATGTCATTAAATTGTATATAGGTTATAACAGAAGCATTTTGTGCGATATAATAATAATAATAATAATAATAATAATAATAATAATAATAAAAAGAACTGGTGTGGAACTGATGGCCCCGTTGCCCTCTTTGTGTTTGCGCAGGTTATACGGTATCAAATGCGCCAAATGCAACATCGGCTTCAGCAAGAACGACTTCGTGATGCGGGCCCGCACCAAGGTTTACCACATCGAATGTTTCCGCTGCGTGGCCTGCAGCCGTCAGCTCATTCCCGGAGACGAGTTCGCACTGCGGGAGGACGGTCTCTTCTGCCGGGCGTACCACGACGTGGTGGAGCGGGCGAGTCCCGGAGGTTCGAATACGCTTTTATGTCAGCGGTTTACCCCCCACGACAACCGGCTTTTGTGATTTCCTCTGTGCCGGAAAAGTGTTAGCACTCTGGACTCTGGAGATTAGATAGTAAAAAATACACCGTGTTATCATAGCAGCAGGGGTAAAAAAAGAGCCGTGGGCTGGGGTTGAAGGACTGCTGTCATGTCCTTTTCTCCAGAACAGCTTGTTAATTTGGGATGAGATGAGTCAATCCGACTTGAAGCGTGTTCTCCCACTTTAAGGCCCCCCAGACTTGCAGTAAAAGCTGAGGCAGCGTGTGGCTGTATCTACAGGTACTGTACCACCTGCTGGTCCAGGCTTATGGATACTGTGGGCATCTTATTGTTACCCCAGGAGAGCATGGAGGTCATCTGGTGTCAACATCAGATCGAACACTACTCTTTTTGACCTAATTTAATATTATAATTATTGTGTTCTGCTTATAACATGTTGTCAGCAGCTTTTATTTTAAATTGGAAACCTATAAAAAATAAATACACCGAAAATAGCAATGAAGATGTAATTCCTGCATGTTTATTGTGCATTGTGAGATACAGATATCATTCGTGTGCACATCACGGTTTTTAATGTTTTGAATCCAGTTTTTTTTAACATGGCTTTGGACGACAACACGAGCATTATTTCTAAATATCATTTGACATAACGGCGTTGTGACATATTATCGCTTAACGTAAATAAGGACAAGTGGCAATATAACCGTTATAAATAATGAATATGAAATTGGTGTTAATGTTCGCCCTTGCACTGCCCACACACTAACACAGAGTCGAAGACATACACACTGCTGGGGCATCACCTCCCGTATCTTCCGACAGTTCATCTGATTCTGTCTCTGGGCTCCCCACCCTGACCTCCACCCTCACCCTCTGTCCTTTCTCCACAGCAGAACCAATCTCGGCCCGTCAGCCTGCGCTGCGGCCTCACGTCCACAAACAGCCGGAGAAGACCACCAGGGTTCGAACGGTTCTGAATGAAAAGCAGCTGCACACGCTGCGGACATGTTACAACGCCAACCCGCGGCCCGACGCACTCATGAAGGAGCAGCTGGTGGAAATGACCGGCCTCAGCCCGCGGGTCATCCGGGTCTGGTTCCAGAACAAGCGCAGCAAGGACAAGAAGAGGAGCCAGTTGATGAAGCAGCTACAGTCTCAGCAGACGAGCGACAAAACGGTAAGAAGAAAACGGCCTTGTGGTTCTCAATATATATATATAAGGTGGTCTTTAAAAATATTACATTTAATATAAAATTAAATTTCATTATACACAATATCTGCCATAGGTTAGAAGATAGGGTGTATGCTTTTCAACAATTTCCCACCAAGTCGTAGCCCCATGTAAAATTACAAAAATATAAAAATAAACAAATCCATTAAATGTATTAATATAAGAGTCAAAGCCAGGAAGGACTTTAATGTAAAACTGTGCCAAAATGGCCAGGCACAATTTTCTCTGTGGCTACACTTGAAACAGGAAGTGTTTCTTTAAAGGAGGTCTAAAATGTATTACAGATAAACACATCTTATAATCTCAAATGCTTTTAATTTAAATTTACAGAGCCACATTACATTTCTCCGAGGAGAATGTGTGGTAATTTCTCCAGGCTGCGTGGCTGAGAGAACATCTGAGTAAAATGACAAAGGGAAATTATTCCATGATCTGGACAAAAAAATAAATATTTTTATTGTGGGATTGCAATTAACTGAATCGACCAATGGAAATGTTTATCAGAAGTGATTTATAAAACTCGAAGAAAATATCAAATGGTTAAAAAAAAGTAAAATGACAACAGTGCTGAAGTGATTGAAATATTTTTATAGAATAGAAGGATGAGGTTTTTAACAAGTGCTGCTAGGTGTTTTGAAGGAATTCTCAAAGAAAGGAAACAAACAAACAAACAAACAAACAAACAAAAAAGCAATTTTTCAGCCATTAATTTTAATAAAACAGGCTCTGCCTCACACACACATACATATGTAATACGGGTATACACACACACACAGGTCTGTTTCTCTGTTTATTTCTGTTGTTTGTTTGTTTTTGTATTTATTGATTGTTCTCAGTGGGGTTTCAGTTCTCTGCCTCTACCTGACACACACACACACACACACAGAGAGAGAGAGAGTTTATTTGAACAGAATTATTTTATAAACATATCAAAGCTTCAATTAAATTACTGTATGGTCCGTGTCCTGTGTCTTCACCATCTCTCTGCTCCTTTTTCTTTGTCCCTATTTACTCCCTCGATCTCTAACCCCTCTACTTCTTCACTTGTTCCATTCGCCCTACTGACAAGTGGCTGTGCTCTTTGAGTCTGTTCCTAATAGATAATTTTCCTTCATTGTTAAAGACCAAGTTCTTCTGCTGAGGGTTTATTTTAATCTAGATATTTTATGCATTATTTAGATATTTTACATTTATTTAGCAAGATTCTCTATTAGGCATTTTATGTTGTTGTTTAGTTATCGATTATTGTTGTTTGAGTTGAAGGTTTGGGAAAAGATGTCTACAGACTGTACCGCCGGAGAAAACTGTGGTTTATAAAAATCCGTCTATTCAAATTAAATTAACTGAATTGAAACCAAACCGTAATTTAGTTTACAGTTTGAGTTCTGTAAAGATCAATATTTATAACGAAACTGAGAAGCGCAGGCGCACACAAAACAATTACCCTGTTCCTCTTTTAATTAATGTTGTTGTTTGTGTGTTTACACGTTTGTTTGTTTTTTTTCTTGTTTGGACTAAAACAATTGCATTTTGTGTTTTGCTCCTGCAGAACATCCAGGGAATGACGGGCACTCCGATGGTGGCAGCCAGTCCGGAGCGACACGACGGCGTCATCCAGGCCAACCCGGTGGAGGTGCAGAGCTACCAGGCGCCGTGGAAGGTCCTCAGCGACTTCGCCCTGCAGAGTGACATCGACCATCCGGCCTTCCAGCAGCTGGTGCGTCTGCTTCTCCTCTTATTTACTTTTGATCTTCACACTTTATAGTACAATTTATTATGGGCAAAAATAATTAGATTTTTAATTCACATCCGTTTCACATACATCTCTGCGCAAAATCACCAGAATCATTATATTTAAATTGACTGCATGGTGATATAATTTATTATGTACATTTACCAATGGATGGAGGTTCTTATGTATTTAAAAAAAAATGATTCCGTTGGAATTGCTACAGATTATACAGCATCTCCACTGTGTCAGTCGGCATGGCCGCAGCATTAATCGATATTAAATACGTTATTTTATTTAAAGATAGACTAGTACAGCTGCAGATGATGAAAAATGCTATGGTTCCACTCGTGACATCTGGTCGACTTTGTTATGATGCGGCTGCTGCTTGACTGGTTTCTGTTGAATCCATGGTGTGAGACAGAGGAACAGTTCCATGATCTCCACAGACCTCTGACTAAAAAGAAGGAACAACACGGTTCTGCTAGATGCGCTTTTATTACGGGCTGGGTTTGTAGGCTATTTTGAAGTGACGCATCACAGTCGTGCTCCGCCACCACATTATACATGGACTACTGCCGTAATTTGGAATATTTCTTAGACTGTATGACTACAGCCGGACTAAGAGTTGAATATAAAAAAACGTCAATAATTAAGACGAATATTACGGACATATCGATGTAAGATAGAGATGTTAATAACCGTTTGTTGGCTGCGTGCTCACTCCAACGAATAATCCGTGGATTAAGTGACGGATGAGTTTCGTAAGCAGTAAAAATGTATGAAAAATTCATCCAAAAATACATATTCACCTCATCAGTCAAAAGACGGCGCTGATGTTCCATGATGAACATGATGGATTTATTGTTTAAGATTTCAAACCAACTTGTCGATTATTATATTGATTTACACAGAGGACAATCATCTGTTGATAAAAAATATTTGTAGTGTCAGCTGTTTACAAATATGAACATGTCCCCTTTCCTGTTGTCTTTTCTTCTTGTTTAACCAGAGTCTCATTCAAATTGGAGTCAAAGGAGAAATTATGGAGAACAAGAGAGAGTCAAACAATGCAGACACACAGTGAAAGGAACAGAAGAAGGAAAAAATAAAGAGTTACCAGGAAGTGCAGAAGCATCAAAACATGGGACTTTCCATTTTTGGACATACACTTTGATATTGTCACACAGAGTGTGATAGGTTTTACATTAGGATCTATTATATGTCGATAACCCTCTTGTATTTGATGTTCATCAATATTACAATATCAGCATGTTCTGCAGGTCTGTAGGTCGGGGGCTCAGGCAGGAGGCGCATGGAGAAAGTCCGGGTGGCCACCTTTACACCCTCTAGTTCTCCCTCATCTGGATAAGAGCTGTTCTGTGTGTAATATCATTTTTGCAGTATTTTAAACATTTGCAGCTTTTTTTTTTTTTTTTACAAAATGCAAACTGAGGTAAATTTGTAAGTGATGAATTTAATGAAACTGTTTCCAAGATAAATAAATAGAACAAACATAGACATTAAATTTCCTAATCTTATTATCTTAATTATTTAAATTCAAATCAGCTAATAACGACAAAGGGACCATTAAGCTTACAGTAAGAACCTCATTTTCCTTATATACAATGAATGAGTGAGAAATGTGTCCTTGTTTTTGCAAACCAAAGTGAAGACAAAACAATCCTCTTAACAGTAACTAAATCTTGGTCTTCTGCCGCAGCAACAGCTTTTAGCAGAACAGTAACAGAGAGATTGCATTTCAAAATGATTAATTTGAAGTCCTTTACTTACTTTAAGTACACTTCTGCAATGTAGTTTTAGAACTTGATGCTTCTTCTGCCATTCCTCATAAGAAAACATACAGGCTAAAGCCCCACAGATAGGGTCTCTGACAGTAGTGGACAGGATGAACATTTTGTGGCCAACGTTTTTGTTTCTGACAGCGTCATATGTCTCACAGGTCAGTTTCTCAGAGGGGGGGCCGGGTTCAAACTCGACGGGCAGTGAGGTGGCGTCCATGTCGTCGCAGCTTCCAGACACGCCAAACAGCATGGTATCCAGCCCCATCGAGGCCTAAGAACATTTTGGTGGACACGTGGAAATGGACTGATGTGACTGGACAGACACAAACAAACACACACTGCTGATCCAAACCTACCACGGCCACCACCACCCTTTCTAACAGACTGACCTGACCGAGCCCGCCTACCCTGGTTGCATTTTGACACTGTGAAGACAATCATGGCATTTTACCACATTAGAACCAGATCGTAATAATGTTCCACCGAGAGACAAAGAATATGGACATCCTGAGGATGGACCTCAGAGTGTCTCCATCTATCCATCCATGCGTCATTGTGTTACACACCTGGTTAAAGTTGCCAAAAGGAGGAGAAAATAAACATTGGGTCCATCGTCAAATGGGAAATGGGAATAAGAAGCTGCGCAGGATGTTGTGCAACTTGAAAACTTTTTCTAAAAAAAAAGGAAAAGAAATAATGCACTTCATCCTGTATTAAGATTGTTGGGAGGGAACAACACTGCTTTTTCTTTGTTAAATTCCCACCAGCTCCCCAGAAAAAAACAAAACAAAAAAAAAAAAACACCAAGTACTAAAAAAAAAAGCATTTTTCAACAAAGTATACCTCTATTTTGCCACAAGGTTTGTGGGACATTTGGTGTCTGTCTGAGACCGTTTGGATTTTTTTTGTTTTGTTTTCTTATTTTTCCCAAAGATGTGTAAATTAGTATTTCTTTAAGTTAAAAGAAAAAGACTGTTATAGCTCTGGAAGAAAATGTTTTTGTTTGTTGTATTATTTATTATTGAAAATGTTGCCACCTTTTGTGTAACTTTCTTAACTTAAGTAAAAGAAAAATAACAATGTTGTAGATTGGTGTGTTTTGGTGAAGTTTATCCCAATGTGCTTTAAATAATAATAATAATAATTAATTATTAATTTATTATTAAATAATTATTTCTCTTAATGTTTATAGTTAATAAAGTATTAAAAGGATTGGAAAATTATAAAACATACAACACAAGGACATGAACTCATTTATCATTAATGAGTTTAAACATTTGAGGAAGTCAATTTCCTTTTTTTAAATTTTTCTTCAGAAACAGTGTGGCACAACTGTCAGGTCTTTACTGTATTGATTGTGTTAAACAAAAAAAAGTTTCAATACATTTCATGCAGTCATTATACACACGAGGAAAAGAGGCCATTATTTATTTATTGAGATTTTTAATTAAATGAAAAAAAAAGTTTCTTGAACACAAGGACAAAGAAAGCCTTGTTGGTCTTTTCTACTTTGAACGCATTTCTATTTGCTATACATAAACATAATGATGCCTCTAAAAGGCATTGGGAAAAAGCTTGGAGGTCTAAATAGATTCAAAATGTCTGGTAACAAGTTGGTGTGTCAAGAAACGGTACAGATTGAGATACCAGAGGTGACGTTATCTACGTCATTCTTCGCAGACCAGTTGACAAGGCTCAGAGCCAATAAAGTCTTGACATTTTGAACATGCAAATGCCCTGTGTTCTCACTATCTCGTGATTGTAGTAGAAAAATTAAATAAAATAAACAGACAAAAAAAAATCCAATTTTTCACTGGACAAAGAGCCCTGATGACGTAGCCCGCAGGTCTGTCTGGCTCTGGGACTGTATTCAGGGCTGATGGAGAGATGGAACAAAAGCAGCTCTGTACCTTGACTGGTCTGAAAGAAACAATCAGAGGCCTCTGGATGAGACCACATTCAACAGGGATGGGAATCAACACTCCCAGATATCTGGTGCCTGATTCCCAAAAGCCCACCAGGTTCCAGGTGTAGGTGCAATGGGTCGAGTGCTGCTTAGGAGCACTCGGTGTTATCAACCAGTCTCAAATTAATAACACAACCAGTCTCGTTAAAGTTATCTTTAATTATTATTTTAACTTAGTAATATAGCAACAATGTGTTACTTGGAGTATTACACACATACTATAATCAATAGTCTTAATAACAACTAAATATCTGAAGGATTTTTAGAGATCTTGGCAAATTGGATGGCTTCAATGAATAAAGTAACAACACAGACGAATACAGTTTATAAAAATAATCAAATTTATTTATACAACACTGTCAAGTTAATGACGGTGATTGAACTCATAAACAATGATCATCATAACAAAACAAGGCGTGTGTGTAGGTATGTGTATGTGTGTGTGTGTACTTATGTGCGTGTGTACACGAGTGGTCGTGTTTGAGAGAGAAAGAGAGAGAGAGATGTTGCCTCTTAGCTACCAAGCAAGCGACTGAGCCCTTGAGGCGTGTTCACATACGCGTCTGCGCAGTGGAAGAAGAACTGCGAGGTAGAAGGAACGGCAACAGGTAACACGTGAGGCGTGTATGCGCTCACGGAGGTGTGAATGGGTGTTGTATACGCGCACCAAGATGCGCTCAGGTACAATGAAACAGTGCTTGTGATGTTATCAAAGTATATGGGGGAAGGGAGGCGTACCGCGTGGTCTACTCCAGACAAAGGACTTTGTCGGAGTTTTCCTGATCCCAATACTGATAACGTTACAAGTTAACACTGAAATACTGACGGTGTACAAGAGTATAACACCGAGTCAGGAGGTTAGAAAAGAAGTGCATGCAACAGCCTAGCTATAAAAGCAGCACAGATTTCAGACAACAAAATTCAATATGCGTACTTAAACTGTCCCTAAGTTTAAATAGCACTTAACAATACTACAGATTAACTAACGTGCCCAAATGCCAGCCTTACTGTAGTGAACGTCTGCTCGTATTTAGAGGGTAGTGGAAAGTCCGTGCTTCTTGGGTCCTTGCCAGAGCTGGGGACGTCCGTCTGGTTCCACTGTGTCCAGAGAGTCCTCTTGGTTCCGAAAGTCCGTTTCAGGAGGAAAAGTCTCTGACTGTCGATGTGCCGGTTCACACGAATACCGTTAGAAGGAATCCTGTCGCTTCTAACTTTTCAATAACTGCTTTGGTCGCAGCGCTACGTTACTTGTGTAACTTAATTACCGGTTAACTCAGTTAAGAAAAAGACGCTACTAGTGCATTTATCACCGTGGGCAATGGTGTCTACAAAAGCGCGTTGGTTCTTAGTCTTCTGAGACGAGCAGGTTTTCTCTTTTCATCGAGGTCCTACGGAGCGAAAGTCCTGAACAGAGAGAACGATATTGGGCTGACCCCCCAATTTAAAGGTTGCGGAGGTTACTGATCGTGACGTATGTGGATTTACCGGAAGCAGTGGAATTATGGGAGTTTGAGTCCTTGAAAGGACTGTTGTAGTACCTACATATCCCCCCTTTGGTCTTAGGGATATGACAGAGTCGTAACCCTGAGAGCACAAGGTTGTACAGTCCATATTCCATAATCCATTGTCATCCATATTGTCCATTTAGTCCTGTAAAATCTCAGAAGAAGTTGAGTCCTGACAAACAGTTCAAGGCATGGGCATTTGGGCAAATACCAGGCTGTAGGCATTTGGGCAAATACCATGCTATACACATGTGGGTACATGATAACTCACTACCTGACTAACACGTTCATGTACCACAATTTAAAAATACCCATTAACTTCATTTCTTCACATTGGAAAAGAAAAGGAATGAAGGAAAGGAAAGAAGTGTTAGTTGTCAGGGGTTAGACCAAATTATCGTTCACCCCCCTTTTGGAGTGAGGACTGCTAAAGGGTAAAGTTTGTTTTAATTGGTGTGTTCATTCGTTTTTAAGAGGGGTCTGGTCTCTATTAAACCTGTCAATAATTTCAGCTAACTGAGCCTTTACAGACTCCAATTCTGAGTGGAGCTCACTCAGTTCGTCTGAGTTACAGAAACGAACATGCCTACCCCTATGCTTCGGATCACGCTCAGACTGTTTCCACCATCTCTTGTTTGACTGTTGGTAACCGTCTCGTTTCCAACCACCTTGGTCTTTACGACCTCTTTCACGGGGTCGGTTGTTGTAATTATTGTTGTTGCTGAAGTTTTGACCATGGTTGTTCCTGTATCTATTTTGTCTCCTTCCCCACTCACTTTGGTGATGGGGTTTTGGAGCAGGGTTTCTCCAGGTGTGTCTCCCTGGTGGAGCTTCACTCCCTTCTAAGTCTAACAGGGAATTTCCTGCATCCTGGAGACTAAAGACTCTGGGTTCGTCGTCAAGTCTGTCCATTGGTCTGACGACTGTCTCCCAGGTCATCTGGGCTAGCTGCCTAATTTCCCTCATGGAGTAGTAACCCTGTCTGCATGTCACTGTGACATGGTTGCGTACACTTGAGTGGAGGTTGTGTAAGAAGAGGGATTTGAAACCTCTATCTTCCTCCAAGCCTGGTGCACTGCTACCCTGGAAATATGCGTTGCGTAGCCGTCTATAATATTCACGTGGGGATTCTGACCGTTTCTGCTCGATTTGCATAGCACACAACATTGCAGACGTCTCGTCAGTGTATTGCTCGTACTCTTCCTTCAAGTACTTACGAAGTCTCGTGTAGCTATCACGGACTTCTGGGGTTAGTGTCTCTATGAAAGCCCGAACATTGCTGCTAGACGTCTTCCAGATTAGCCTAAGCTTTTCCCGTGTTGTGGCGTTTGGCAGATCTACAAGGCATCGGTCAACTTCCCGTAGGTAATCATTAACATTAATGTTTTTATTATCTGGATCAAAACGTTCAATGTCCTGCGCTAGCAGATCAATTTGACGTATACGAGGTTCACGGGTTGCCTTTCTACGTGACCTCCTTGATCTTTCTGAATATTCACTGTCTGAACTATTTACTGATTGTTCATGGCGCTCTCTATGTCTATGGTCCAGTTCATCCGCTGATGAATCAGGGATGTCATAATACACCGGCTTGGGTGTGCCAAGGGATTTGGCTCTGGACGAGTGCGGTATGGCTCCAGCCTGGCTATCTGATGGAGTCGTTTTGTAGCGGTCTAGGATGATTTGGTGGGCTGTCTGGTTATGCCCAAGATGATTTTCAGTATCTTCATCGGAATAGTCTTCCTGTTTTGAATTTTCCTCTGGTAGCGAGAGAGAGTGGGCATGTGTTGCTTTGGCTCGTTCTTGGTCATTGCAACACTTTTGGAGGATTTGCTCTTCAGCAACCCTCTTGTCAGCCTTTCCAGCTCTCTGTAGCTTGCTGACACACTCTGTAAGGGACTGGTTAGTAAGCCTGAGTTCCCTTTTAAACTGTTGGTTAGCCTGAGCTAGCTCGTCTCGGCTGTCGCTTAACCTATCTGCCACTTCATGAAGACGTCTGATTTCTAAATCAGTGTCTCTGAAGTGGAGCAGGAATAGCTTACCTATTATTTCCTCTGCACTGGAAATGCATCTGGGGTCTCTGATCTGTTTTATAGTGGCATCTATGGTGAACCTGCATTCAGCCTGGCTCAACCTTTTAAAGTTTGCCTTGGTGGAGCTGGAGCAGTGAATTAAATCTGCGACAACATCAAAGAGAGACACGTCTTTAGCGGTGTCTTTGTGGTAAGAGGTGCGCAGAGATGCCATTTTAATTTAATTATTAACAGTAAAGTTTAATAATTTGTTAAAATAAAGAACTAATCTCCTAGATCTAATAAAATTAGGTTGTAAGTAGTAAATACTATTAACCGTCTGAACACACCTGAAAACAAACCTTGCAGTTACTAAGCAAACTGATAATTTGTCTATTGTTGAAACAAATATCCAAAGAAGCCAACAAAACCAATTTGCCTCACACGGGGCACCATTAATATGTAGGTGCAATGGGTCGAGTGCTGCTTAGGAGCACTCGGTGTTATCAACCAGTCTCAAATTAATAACACAACCAGTCTCATTAAAGTTATCTTTAATTATTATTTTAACCTACTAATATAGCAATAATGTATTACTTGAAGTATTACAAATATACTAAAATCAATAGTATCCAATAACAATTAAATATCTGAAGGATTTTGAGAGTTCTTGGCAAATTGGGTGGCTTCAATGAATAAAGTAACAACACAGACAAACACAGTTTACAAAAATAATCAAATTTATTTATACAACACTGTCAAGTTAATGACGGTGATTGAACTCATAAACAATGATCATTATAACAAAACAAGGCGTGTGTATGTGTGTGTGTGTGTGTGTGTCACCGAGTCAGGAGGTTAGAAAAGAAGTGCATGCAACAGCCTAGCTATAAAAGCAGCACAGATTTCAGACAACAAAATTCAATATGCGTACTTAAACTGTCCCTAAGTTTAAATAGCACTTAACAATACTACAGATTAACTAACGTGCCCAAATGCCAGCCTTACTGTAGTGAACGTCTGCTCGTATTTAGAGGGTAGTGGAAAGTCCGCACTTCTTGGGTCCTTGACAGAGCTGGGGACGTCCGTCTGTTTCCACTGTGTCCAGAGAGTCCTCTTGGTTCCGAAAGTCCGTTTCTGGAGGAAAAGTCTCTGACTGTCGATGTGCCGGTTCACACGATTACTGTTAGAAGGAATCCTGTCGCTTCTAAACTTTTCAATAACTGCTTTGGTCGCAGCGCTACGTTACTTGTGTAACTTAATTACCGGTAAACTCAGTTAAGAAAAAGACGCTACTAGTGTATTTATCACCGTGGGCAATGGTGTCAACAAAAGCGCGTTGGTTCTTATTTTTCTGAGACGGGCAGGTTTCTCTTTTCGTCAGGGGTCCCACGGAGAGAAAATCCTGAACAGAGAGACTGAAATTGGGGCTGACACCCCAATTTAAAGGTTGCGGAGGTTACTGACGTATGTGGTTTTACCGGAAGCAGTGGAATTATGGGAGTTAGAGTCCTTGAAAGGACTGTAGTGCCTACACAGGTCAGCAGTGGGAAGTGTGAGATTTTGTCCAGGCAAACTTTCTAAGGAAATGAAAGTAGGTGACAGGGGTTGTGTAGTAATATGACACTACAGCCAGGGCTGAGGAGAAGGAAAGAGTTGTTTGACAACAGAATCAAGTGGCTGAAATCAGAAAGACCTGTGTGTTGGACGGACATGTCCTTTTGTACTGGACTACTTGACTACTTCTACTGTCTGTCCCAGTTCCAGTTTACCATTGAGTGAAATTAATACTTGTCCATGTTTGTCTCCTGTGTGTGTCATAAATGGAATTAGTTAAATAAAATATTAACAAACAAATTTCACAAACAAACAAACACACACACACACTAAGAAAATACCTGGGAAATTACAGGTACATGACTAATCTGGGACTAGCATATTCTTCAACATATTCCTTCACTCATTACCTGTCATAGATCTCGCAAAGATTAGACCCCAGGCTATGCGCATGAAAACCTCATAAAAATGTCTCCAAACCACAATAACAAAAATCCCAACTCAATTGTCAGCGTCGCACTCTTACAAACAAAAGCTTTGTTATCAATCAGCTTATTCTCGACAAACATATTTATTTTATGTTTCTCGTTGAAACTTGGCTAAAAGAGGACAGAGCCGCGACTCTCATCGAGGCTTGCCCTCCTAATTACAAATTCCACCAAACCACAAGACAAAACAAAAGAGGCGGCGGTGTGGCAGTCATTTTCTCCGATAAATTTACTTACAACGAGACCAGCCTAGGCACGTTCTCATCTTTTGAATACATGGCAATCAAAGTCAATACGGATCACAAACGAATTCTCATCACACTATATCGACCACCGAAAGCCTCACCTACTTTCTGAGTTATCTACTCTCCTGTCTGAAGTATTAACCAACTACGACAGAGTAGCCAAAGATCTACTAAATACTTTAGATGAATTTGGACTATACCAGCATGTCACAGAAGCTACGCATCGCTTACGAAACACTCTTGACTTAGTTATATCACAAGCCTCCGTTATAGGCAACGTCTCAGTATTGGATATCTGTATCTCCAACCACTACTGCGTGCTTTTTGAATTTCGCTTGCTACATCAACTCATAGCAATTACTGTTTAATACACAAACTTCACATAATACTTCCGCTGAGCTTAGGATCGCCGAATCTTGCGACCTCCTAAATGGACACCAATCACTCAATGAAATGGTTGATAGTTTTAATGATAATCTAAGGGGAATTATAGATAATGTTGCACCTGTAAAAACAAAATGGAAGACTCAAGCTAAATCATCACCATGGATTAATGACTCTCTTAGAATTCTAAAAAGAAAATGCAGAGCTGCAGAACGAACGTGGAGGAACTAGAAGTTCACTGTCTAGTCCTTAAGGATCTCTTCCTACAATAACGCTATACGCCTAGAAAGAAATGCCTATTTCTCACGAGTTATCACGGACAATCAAAATAATGCTCGAATACTCTTTTCCACTATTGATCAGTTGTAAAACCTGCTCCTGTATCCGACATACTTAGTGTAGCATCAGCATCAAAACGTGAGGAATTTGCAACATTTTTCATTAATAAAATAGTAGGCATCAGAGAGAGGACCACTCCCGTCCCCACCTACTCTTGTCATCCACTCACGAGGCCGCGAGACCTTCCCAGCAGGAAAACACCAATCTTTCAGAACTTTAGTCCCATCACAGAGGACGACCTCTGCAAAACTGTCAAGCAAAGCAGGCAGTCAACCTGCAACCTTGATCCTATTCCCACGTTCCTTCTGAAAAACATTATTAACTGTCTGTCCACACCGCTGCTTCAGATCTACTGTACCTCCATTCTCACAGGCACTTTTCCTAGTGCCTTTAACCCTTGTGCGGTCCTTCGCATTTTTGTACACACTCCTTGCAATGATTTTCATCTTGTCCCAGAATATGAGGAAAAGTTGGCACAAGTCATGCAGTACAGGAACCTAGGCACCTAGACCCAAAGGACTTTACAAGGGTTAAGACTGCTGTCGTGAAACCACTCCTGAAGACACCTAACTTGGACCAAAATTCTCTGAGCAATTATAGGCCGAATCTCCAACCTCCCATTTATAAGTATAAGTACTGGACAAAGTTATCTTCAAGCAGCTCAACCAATTCCTAGCCAGAAATGACATTCTGGAAAAATTTCAACCTGGCTTCAGAGCAAATCACAGTACTGAGACTGCCTTAACCAAGATAATTAGCGATCTTAGATTCAGTACTACTGCAAACAAAGTCTTTGCTCTGGTCCTCCTCGACCTAAGTGTAGCTTTTGACACAATTGACAACAATATACTAATTGACCGCCTCAAAACCTGGGTAGGGCTGACTGGGCACGCCTTAAATTGGTTTTAATCATATATCACCGGAAGACAATTCTATGTTAGCATTGGAGATCATGTTTACATCAAATATGATGTGCCTTATGGTGTTGCCTAGGGCAGCTGTCTCGGCCCGCTCCTCTGGGCAACATCATTAAGGAATACAACATTCATTTTCATAGCTACGCCAACAACACACAATTATACATCTCAGTTGAGCCTAACCAAACCACCGCCATACACGCCTTAAACACATGCCTATCAGCTGTTTCCAATAACAATTTTCTAAACTGAATGAAGATAAAACCGAAGTTCTCTTCATTGGCCCTAAGGAAAGACGCGAGGCTCTGCACTCCAGCCTGGGAAGCCTAAACCAGCACATTAGGAACGAGGTAACTAGCTTAGGTGTGGTCCTTGACTCCGACTTAAGTTTTGGACCCCACATAAATAAAATAACAAAAACCGCTTACTTTCATCTTAGAAAGTACGCACCTTTGTTTCTCAGCAAGACGCCGAAAAACTAATACATGCATTTGTTACAAGTAGACTAGACTACTGTAACGCACTCTTTTCAGGCCTCCCAAAAAAGTCGATTCAGAAGCTGCAGCTCATTCAGAACTCGGCTGCAAGAATACTAAGAAAAACCCGAAAGAGGGAGCACATTACTCCTGAACTGGCAGACCTTCACTGGCTGCCGGTCTCCTTTAGAATCGACTTCAAAATACTGTTGCTAGTCTTCAAATCTATAAATGGCCTTGCCCTGTGCTATATCTCTGACATACTGTCCCTTTATACCCCTACTTGAGCCCTCAGATCTGCTGCATCCCACCTGCTGAGAATTCCGGATCCTCCACCCAAGAAGATGGAACGCTCTACCACAACACATGGAAGGGAGGCCCCATCGACATCTTCAAACAACGACTGAAAACCCGTAGCAGCACAAATCCATCAGTTGGAATCCGCAAGCGGCTGGCAGATGACTACCCCCCCATCACCTCCTGGACTCCCGGTTGAAAGCCCTACCAGCCCAGGCAGAGGGCTCCCCTGGGGGCTGCTGGATCTGCCTGAGGTTTCTTCCAAGAAAAAGGCAGTTTTTTCTCACCCCCGTTGCTCCTAGGGAACATTGACTTAACCACCTGGCATGTCTAAAAATTCTGCCAACCCTGTGTTTTTGTTTTGTCAAACTGTTAAAGCACTTTGAGCTACATTTGCTATACAAATAAAGTTATTATTATTATTATTTTATCCCAACAGTGTTTTAACCTTTTTAATCTGTATATAATATTAAAATAATACAGACAATGATGAATCACTGATATAATGATTTACTCATTTGACATGGCTGCTGCCATGGCCCTAAGGAAAGACACGAGGCTCTGCACTCCAGCCTGGGAAGCCTAAACCAGATTTTCTCATTTGACATGGCTGCTGCCATGTCTCTTGTATCTACAAATATTGTCAGAAATGCTAATTACTATTTGATGCTAGAAAAGTGATCTGAGTATTTAGGAGAAACGTTCATTAACTACCCTCCAGAACTGATCCAAAATAAGTTTTTTCGAGTTAAATGATTTTCTTGAATTATCTCTGAACCATCGTAGACAGTAACAGTGTCCATTTTACCCAGCAGGCCTTCTGTTAAGTGGCCACATTCGGTACCTGCCAGCAGAAAAAGGCTGAACTATCTCTTTAAAGTTTTCCAGCAGAGAAACAGTGAATGTGCGGCTCTCAGCAATCTGCATCAATCTGACAGTCAGATAACATTGTTAGCATCCTCCTCAACCTGCCCACACAGAGGCTAATGGCAGCTTTTCCTCGCCTTTCAGTCAGTGACGAGCCGTTAGAGCTTTTTGCAACTGCTGCCATGGACAGAAATGTTGGCTTGATGGAAGAAGCATCAGCATATGCTGCTTCTCCCCATTGTGTGCAAAACAAGGCAGAGTGGCAGCACTACAAAACGAATCAGGTGTGGCTTTAAAGCACTCCAAAGTGATGTGCTGTCTGCTAACCTTCATGTTCTGCTACTATCACCGTCTCTCTCGGGGTGAAAACGATAACGCACTTTAAAGCACTCAGATGGGCACAACACAAGTTTTGACCTTCCTTGTTTTGATAGGCTAGAACTGCACACTCAGGTTCACCAGTAAAATTGGAACAACAACAGTGGGAACCAAAACAAGCTTAACTGGAAAATGGTTGAAAAAGCTCTTACCCTGGTATGCATACCAGGAAAAATAATTCTGCCCCTCCATCATTTTAAGTGACAGTAGATGATTCTTTTCAGGCAGGACTGTTGCTTTTTTTTTGCACCACTCACTGTAGCTGTCGTTCACAAAGAAAAGAAAAATGTATCAATTACTGACACCAGTTAACACTGCACTGATACTCTGACTGGTTAGGGTTGGTTGTTAGTTTAACTTCCTGTGGAAAAATATCCAAAACACAATCTCTCAAATTGCACTCCTTACTTTGACAAAACAAGGTGATCTTTCTTTCTTTCTTTCTTCACATATATAGATATAAATGTATATATATATATAATATATAAATAAGGTTGATGTTTTCAGTGAGAGTAAAAAAAAAGTTGTGGTAACAATTACCCAGTTACCCACCATGACAGTGGTGAGATGCATGTGCGTACATAAAAATCTGTCCCACAGTGGAAAAATAAAAGACTTTTTGGTACAATCAGTGGTTTAATAATGATTTTACACCTTCACTCCTCCCCCTGTCTTTTCCTCTTTCTCTCACTAAGGCATATTCATCGCTGTCCTGAATAGATGCATGCATATACGGGCTACTTTTAGCAAACTGCTAACTTTCTTCTGGACAAAAAAAAGGCTACTTTTACACAAATGTAGGTTGATGGCAAATGTGTAACACTGATGGCAGAGTTCAGGGGTCCTTAACTTAGGGCTCAGGGCTCAGGTCATGGTTATTACATATTACAAATTGCAAAATATGTTGGAGAACGCTACCTTGAGCAGAAAAACTATTGTCCGCACGGAAAGTTTGCTGTTGGTTTCTGTATCGCGCCTACAGTTTTTTAATACTGAAAGAAATGCCACAATGAAGTGCAAAAATAGGGCAAATTTAAAGAGAGCTGTCTTCCTCATCAGGATGAGGGAACTAGATTCTTGATAAATTTATTTGAATGGCGTGTGGCAGCGTAATGGCAAAATGCCGTACGTACGTCGATGTTGTCATAAGGACCCCTCATCTTCATGTCTATAACAACATTTTTCTTATTTAACTATTTTAGAAAATCAATTTATCTTCCAGTGGCACTTTGGCCCAGAGGCAATGTCTCTGTCATTGGTGTGGAACCCCAGAGTTCACCTCCTGGGCAAGTTCAAATCCCGGTTAGGGCGGTTAATACCTTTCAGTGGACTCACCACCTGCAGGAAGGTTTGGGGGGGGGTTGGTACGGTGCAGTGTGATTTGGGTGGCAACTGCTACCCCCGCGACCCGGTAACGGATAAGCGGATGAAATTGGATGGATGGATGGCATTTATCTTCCAGGTTTTACTTGTTGTTGTCACAGTCCATATTAATTTTAGTTATTTATGTCATGATAATAATTTTACTTTACTTCTTGCCAAATTATTAAAAAAATATATTATTTTGTATATTTTTACAAACTGGGCATGTTTCATTCTCTGGGTCTATTTATGTGTAATTTATTAGTACGTTTTTCTTTCCGTCTACCAATACATTTTTTTAATATTCACATTTGTGTATTTATATATAAGACTTTTGAAGACATGTGACATTTTAATGGATTCTCATTTGAATATTTTATATTTTAGCATGTGTAGGCATGTGAAATAGCAGACGCGCACACATACATACATGCACACACACAGACACACAGAGACACACACACACGACTGCAGGCGTTACAACAATAAATGTCAATATTACATTTGAATTAAACCAGACAGCTGATTATAATGGTGAGCTAAAAAGACAAAAACTGAACAACTGTTCATAGTTGGCAAGAGCGGCATCAGTGACAGAGGTATGGCAAGGAAAGATTTTTTTTTTCTCTCCTTTTTTGTGTAGGTAAATGAGTATTTTACATTATAATGTCGCTGAATGGAAGAGCTCATTGGATGATTGCAGGGATGAGGCCAAGGCTCTTGGAGGGCCACTTTCCTCCTGCTCTTGAGTTGGATGCAAGCTTCTGCTCTTCAGCTGTGAATGGGCTCCTCCACTACGGCTTGTCTGTAATGAGCTGTTTGCAGCCATGACAACTGCAGTCTGCAGAGGTCGGAGGCGTAAAAGAGAGAGGTGAGCTGTGCATGAGGCCACGAGCACGAGAGCACACACATGCACGCTCACTAACCCAGAAAATGTAGCAGTATGGAATCATGTTGCATATTTACTTGTCAATGGATAACTATTTCATACATACTTTAGGAATTGGCACAGCGTACGATACAGTACAACGTCAATGTACTATGTACGTTGAATTAAGTGAATTATTTGTTTTAGATCACACTACACAATAACATATGGTCCTTGTGAGCCTGCATCATTGCACACATTCAATAACCAAGCAGTTAAAGCACTAAAATAAAATGCAGTTATATTTTAAAATACATTTTAACTATTTTTAATTAAACATTTTGTAAAATTATTTTTATTAATGTTTTAATAGAACATCATAAAATAGCAGCAAAAAGAAACATCTTTAATATTATTTTATAATTAAATTATTAATAATAGATGAAAGCCTGTGTTATTATAAATGGGATATTAAGCTAATGACATCAGTCATTAACATTGCAAATAAGTCATTAGATTTGTGATTAATTGAATAAAATATAAACAAAGAAAAATATTAATATATTAACACACATTCCTAAAGTTGAACAACATGTAGTTCTGACCACTCATTTCAAAGTGCCATAGGGTAGAGCCTGTCATACAAAACACAGGACATCAATATCATAGTTTAACTTGGTCTTTGTTCCAGTTTGTTTCACCAGAGGTTTTGTAAAATAGGTTTCGTTTGGATTTCATTTTATCTTTTCTCACGTTTTTCAAAGAGATATTTTGGTCGTTTTCTTTATGTTTCATTACTATAAACATTTCCTAACATTTCTAGGATTTTCTAATAATTATAATGATTAATTAGGTATGATGACACTAATTAAGTTTGTGATTTTTTTGTTAGATGAATTTTGTTATTTTACTATGTTATATTTTTACATAGGTTTTAGAATTACAACACAAACTGATGTATTTTTTTGTTTAATGTTGAAAAAAGTACATAAAGAAATCTAAGATTTTTGTGGCATACACAATCTAATACAGATCAGCATCATTATTATCTCATCATCAATCATTGACTGAAATAATTTGCTGTTGATTTCAGCCTTTCTTAATGCTTTTACACTTGGAAATAAAAAGACAAAAGCCCTAAAAATCACATACTGTGAGAACAGGTGCTGAAATGTTTTACCTTGCTTTTCTATCAAGAACTAGGAAATCAAATCAATTATATAAAGAAATGTGTGGAAAAACACTGCAGATTTCACTCCTTTCCTCTCTTGTCTCTCCAGCAGCAGCAGCAGCAGCAGAGAGGAGCACAACAAACTAGGCCTGTATTTTTCCTCAGGTTATGGTCCTGCCCCCCAGTGACTGCAGGGTGGCGGGTGGTGCTTGCCTGTTTGTCAAAGGCCCACTAGCCTTATCCATTTTGACATTCACATGGGAGCAGTAATGATCCTAAAAGCTGCAATTAAGCTGTCACGTTCTGGGGCTAGCGCCTGATGCTGGCACTGTGCTGCACCTATTATTCCAAGTGGGAATAGTCCTTTCCTAAAGGATAGCATTTTCACTCTTCCTTCTGCTCTTTCTCTCTCCTCTTAACTTTATCTCTTGAATTAACAAAAAACTCTATTGGGTAAGGTGAAAAGAACCCATCATGACAAAATTCTCAGCTATAATCTCTGTGGACATTCATTTTATACAATAAAACTAGTATATGCACAAATATTGAACAAAGACATTAAACAAATCATTCAGTTGTTATGTCTCAGTGGCTATTGACTCATCGATGAAATTGAAATCTCTACTATACTGCATATTGATGATATCCAGTATCATCAATATGATGACTTGAAGAAATTGTGATACTGGAATTGGTATCGCTTTGATATCAGGACACTGTCACTTCAGCAACAGCAGCCTGAGTCATGCTTGAGGAGAAAAGAAGGTATCAGATTGACATCAATAAATACTTCAAGTTGCAATATCGGAGATGAAAAGTTGTATCGAGCCATCACCTAGTTAATATTAAAGTTGAGTAAAATAAACTGTGGTGCTTTGGCCCAGAGGCAATGTCTCTGTCATTGGTTTGGAACCCCAGGGTTCACCTCCCGGACAAGATTAAATCCCAGTTAGGGTGGTTGGTACCTTCCAGTGGACTCACCACCTGCAGGAAGGTTCAAGGGGGTTGGTGCGGTGCAGTGTGATTTGGGTGGCGGTCGTGGAAACTGCTGCCCCCGCGACCCGGTAACGGATAAGCAAATGAAAATGGATGAATGGATGGAGTAAAATAAACTCCAAACTGACTGACTAGGATGTACCGTTAGCAGAGTTTCTGCTCTCCAGTTTAGATATTAAGACTGGGTACAAAAGGACCATCCACCAAATACTGTTTTTCTGTGTATTTTTTAGCAGAACAACTCTTTCCAGTCTTCAAAAGCATGACCTTCAACAGTGACTGAGTTTAAAGGACCTGCCTGCAGTCCAAATCAGTCTTCCACTGAAGCAAACAAAATCTGCTGATACATTTTGGTGCTGCAAGAAAACCTTTCAACACTGTGGCAGGATTCACTGTGACACTAACTCAGAATTACACGCAGAAGCGACAGTGTTGTGTCTGCAAAAGATTGCATTGTTACACCGCTGATTGCAGTAAATTAGCTCAACACAAATATCAGACACACTTGTTAAAAGCCCAATTACTGATTGACTCTGTCATTGGTGCCTTGTTGGACAAATAAATATCTATTTGAGGTGAAATTTAATTGAATATGAGCAATTGTGGCAGGATAATAAAGGTAAAGACAATTTATTTCCAAACCTCTTTGGTGAGCCCTCGGTCAGAGCTAAGCGTCAATGTCATTTACAAAACAGTATTGCCTATTGATCAGTTATTGGCTAAGATGACGACTGCAGTGTAGAAGTAGGATGACTGCAATCAAAGATGAAACGGTGCAACAGCAGTGTCAGAGAGAGGGAGAGAGAGAAGACAGAAGTAGACGTACAGTAGAACAGCAGGTGGGCAAATCTATCAAAGGTCTTTGGCAAACAGAGAAAACGGGGGAAAAATCATTTTAATTAGCTGAGTGAATGTGATTTGCTGAATGTGACGGGGAGCCAGCCTCTGTGTGCTCTGTTCTGCTCATTAAAATTGGTCTAATTTTCTGTGCGGGGAAAAAAAAAAAGTCCCATCTGAGCAGCCCTGGCCACAGTCAATCATGTTAAAAGCTGCGGGTGCTTAATTTGATTTACCAATATAAAATGCAAATGAGATGATCAAGTGGAGTGGAATCCAGGAGAAGGAAGCTCTTTTAAGCCATCAAGTTAAATGGGAAAAGACAGTAGGGCTGGTAATGTAAAGAATGTTTTAGCATATTCATTTGATTAGAGCTGCAACAATTTAATTAGGATGGCTAATTGCCTGACAAATTGCTCCACGTCGGGTGGGAGAAAACACAGAATATATTTTTTCACCACAACACCCCCGAAGTCATCATCTCCACCCATATGTTACATTTTCAGCCCAAACTCGTTCTTCCTAATATGTAAAAAGCCTAATTAAATAAATGGAAGACGACACAAAAGTCCCATACAATAGTGAATGAGATAATGCCTATAATTAGGCACACGCCAGCCTGGCCATATGCCTGTGTACAGCACTTAGCCAAGTCTAGGCTGCGGCTGCTGCAGCAAATCAAATAACCGTGAGTAGAGAATGTTCCTGTGATTTAGCCTTCTTCTGTTCAGACATCTAACTAGTTCCTTTCAGGATTACAAGCCCACACGCATGCACACTCCGGCTGTCCACTGCAGCAAAGCCAGGTTCCCAGTTACTTGTCCACATACTTGCAGCTGCAGCAACAGCAGCAGCAACAAGAACACTGCAGCAAAGCACCCCATTTTTTTCACCGTCTAAAATAATAATCCCTCATTGCCAGGAGACGGGTTTAAAATTGACAGCCCATGTACTGCAGAGTCACACTGAGACTTATTACATCTGACATTTGCTGTTATTATCCATTTGGTGTCATTCAACCATTTCACATACAGCCACCCAAACCTACAATATTTTGCAGATCTTAGCCAACACTAATGTGTATGATGAGGATTTGAAACTTGGTTTGAATTATTGAACTGTGCTGATTTAGGTGTAACAGTCACTCCAGAGTTGGAGCAGACATTTTTGTTTGTGAGGAAAAAAAAAAACAGTAACCATTTTGACCATGATATCTCAGCAGTCTTTTGAGGTGTCTTTCTAAAGCCAGAAAATTCAAAAACTATGTATTGATTTTTTTTTGTAAAAAGCAGTTAAGGCAGTGATCCCCAACTGGCGGCCCGTGGGCCAAATCCGTCTCGCTAAACCATCCAATCCGGACCACGACTGGATTTCAAAATTGTGAGGATCAAAGAGAAGATATTGTGTACTCCTCACTTTTGTAAATAAATAAAACACAATAAACATCAAATAAGAATTATATTTATTATATTATTATATTATTATTTAAATTTATTTGAGTGTCCGGCCCTTAAGGTGTTTGTCAAAAAAAAAAAACGGAACCTCTGAAAAATATGTCTTGTGGCTCCCGATTTAAATTATTCATTTTTTGCCCTTTATTCTATGCAGTACACATATAGTATACACATGTATATTGATATAGTCATGTGTGTATAGACTTTCTGAACTTTCTGTAATTGGCTGTGATGGGAACACATCTGCTGCTGCTATAAAAAGCCACCACTAAGTTTTTCAGATATCCTAACAATTAGCATCTAAATGCCTTTCATGGAACATGATTCGCTGCATGGGTTTTAATAATCACTGTCAATTAGTTGACAAAAAACAAAAAAAACAACAACAACTAACGCTATGTCAACAATGTGATTATCAAAGCTCAAGGATGATTGTTCCCAGAGCATCACTAGAGCCCTCACAAGAGTGTCCGTTTCTTGAAGCGGTCTTAGTGCTAAATCAGAGTTAGTTAACTTCGTGTTAGCGGGAACTCCTGTTTCCTGTTTCACGAAGCCGGTGTTCTGAAGTTTTCTCCTACCTATAGTTTTTTCCTACCCAAGTTAACTGCGCATGCGCGGCCAATTTGCTGCTGCAGACAAGCCATAGTTTTCTGCTACCCCACCGTTAAACAAGGTTAGTTTCTTGTATTTTTAATACTTTATATGACCAGTATGTAATGCATAGGTTTGACAGTCAACTTATTTCAACTTGCCACGTGCATTAGATTGTGTCTGAATGCAGTTTGAATGGCTAATACTGCAATTTATCGTCAATTTCATATAGTCATATAATTTGCCCATATGGCCTCCAATTTTTCAGCTGTTTTAAAACAGTACCTTACTAAATTTGCGTAATTTTCTTGTAGTCATAAAACTTCCTCATGTAGCCTTCGAACTTGTGTATGCAATTCGAATGTCTAATAGCTGTGATTTTCCAGGTGTTTTAAAACAGTACCTTACTAAATTAGCGCAGGGTTTACAGTATTTCATAAGCTCGTTTACAATTCTCTGACAGTGGCCTACAGACTTGGATGGAAGTGTATGGGCCCCTGACATTTGTCCATGAAATTAAGTATTTCTTCCATTGAGTTATTGATCGCTATGTTTTCTTAGGTATATAATCAGTTTATTTCCTTTGTGTGCATTGGAACGACACAAAACGGAGAAAAAGGCAAATTTCACATAATTTCTAACCATTTTATGAATCAAGGCATGTGTTACTTTTGAATGGAAGTTACTTGACATGGTCTATGGATGTACTTTTGCACTAACAAATATATTGATCATTTTATCAGGAAGCCATATTTTATCTGAATGCTGTTGTGGAAAGCTCCCTCTTCTTTAATGGGCAGTTTAAAAGTCTCCATAAGGTGAGGTACCTATTAAGAAAGTAAGTCATTTCTTTTGATGTAGGGTCCTAACTCATCTTTATTAATGTACATATTTCTATATTATCTGTTACAGATGAAGTTCCCAGCAGAGAATGTTTGGCTGTGAATGTTACTACACATTGGATTCTTGTGGTTTGTTTCCAAAATATTTGATTTCTGATGACTCAGTACTTTGACAGATTTTCTCTTTTGTTATGTGGACATATATTCATAAATGAAGTCTCGGCTGGAACAAATTAAGCAGGTTGTGCAAGACTCTGTAGAGTAACCATTAAGCATAGTAAAGGAAGTCCTTATACAGCCTGTTTATTGATATGAAATATGAAATTACTTTACTTAAGGTTGTGAACATGGCAGAGAGGTTCCTCACTGTAATTGACCCAATGGGAAATGAGGATGCCTACAACAGGAAGATTCCAGTGAGGAAATGGCGGTAATATGTAGAATAGTTTGCATAGATACATTTTTTCAAGAGAGAAAATAAAAAGTTTTAAAACAATACTTTTAATGCTGTAATAGAAACTTCTTGGGGAACAGGTCAAGGGAGGAATCCAAATATGTGTGGATAGTGCACACCATGGACCACAACACACAGATGGATTTTAGCAGTTGTGGGGTTCTAGTGTTGAAGGTACTATTTCGCTACAAGTTTACGTTTATGTACTTTAAGGATTAAGCTAATAGTATTTAATTGTAAAGATTATGTATCTAGAAGAACATGTGTTATTATGTAGATAATGTACCAAATCAAGAACATAATTACATTCATATTTTATTTACAGTACGCTGAAAATTTCCTTCTGAATTTCCTTCTGAGTGGAAATATATCTGATGTGCAGACAACACCAGAAACTGTCAGTGAACAAAGGATGGACATAGCCTGTATATTATTGGAAAAAAGATGAAAAATGTAAAAACGTAAAATAAATCCAAATGTTCTGTATTATATATTATGATAATTTATGTTACTATTTGTAAAAATAAAAATAAAAAAACACTTTGCTGAAAAATCCTAGATTGAGCGTGATTAATTTCTGTTTTACAGTATGTGTTGCATTGGGTAACATTTTTACATTCCCTCTGGTTTAAGATGTACAGTAAATGTAAAGAACATAAATAAAGTCCTACCCTAAACCCTGAGATAACAGATATATTAACAGGGATTTTCTCTTTAGCCTCAAATAATGTGCTACCACTCTAAATACAGTGCAAAGTATGTATTTATAGCGATTTCATGTCTATAGTAATGCGCTACCACTTTGAATAGACTGAGATACACGTATTTATAGCGATTTTAGTCCTATAGTTATGTGCTACCACTTTGAATTGAGTCAGAAGCACGTATTTATAGCGATTTCATACCTATAGTAATTTGCTACCACTCTGAAGAGTCAGAAGCACGTATTTATAGCGATTTCATGCCTATAGTAATGTGCTACCACTCTGAATAGAGTCAGAAGTACTTATTTATAGCAATTGCATACCTATAGTTATGTGCTACCACTTTGAATAGAGTCAGAAGCACGTATTTATAGCGATTTCATACCTATAGTTATGTGCTACCACTCTGAAGAGTCAGAAGCACGTATTTATAGCAATTTCATACCTATAGTTATGTGCTACCACTTTGAATAGAGTCAGAAGCACGTATTTATAGCGATTTCATACCTATAGTAATGTGCTACCATTCTAAATAGAGTCAGAAGCATGTATTTATAGCGATTTAATGCTTATAGTAATATGTGCTACCACTCTAAACACAGTCAGAAGCATGTATTTATTAAGATTTGATGTGTATAATAATGTTGTACTACCCTGAACACAAATGTCAGATATGTCTATACATTTACGGTACAGGAAGGAAAACACTTCAGGTAGGAAAAAACTTCAGCCATAGCTATAAATTTGTGCTGGAGAACAGTTACTGTCCTACAATGGTAATGCCATGGAGGTGGCTGATTTGAGAGCTGATGGAGACGATGAAGGCTTTTATTGAATCTTTGTTAGTTTGGAATCAGGTTTGTACTGAATTTAACCTGGTATATTTGTGGAACAGAACTGGACATGTTCTGTGGATGTGGTCTCCTTGTGCAGGTGGGTGACCACAGCATGCATCACTGAGCTGATGGCATCATCTGTACCCTGTTTGAACTGAAGAGCATCTAGGGTGTCAGAGAAGGAGGGGCAGATGTGGAGTCTGTCCACTGGCTGGTAGGAACACTTGATGATGATGATGGATGTTGGTGAAAACAGTTCCTGTTCTCTGGTCTCTGGGGGGAGAACAGTGGATTACTTAAATGGTGGAGGAGTCATGGCGGATGACTAATTAAAAAGTGAAACATCTTGGTTGATAATATGCCCACATTACAAAAAAAGTACCTGCTTTAGATTGAGTTAAATAATTCAAGTTCATAAAAAGCTAAGTGAAGAGAAACTGTCTTTCTCTTATTCTGGTCGTAATTTGTTGAATACTAGCAGAGAGTGTTTACTTCTGTCCATCATCAGTTAGAATATTCTCCTAATTGTGGTTTAAACCACGGAAAAGAACAGATTTTAGCTACAGTGACCACTAAAGGTCTGTTGGTGTGTTATGCTATTTTGACATAACATATTTCTGGCGACCCACATTCTTTTAGAATTGGTTTTTGATCACATTTTTTTAATACTGCGTTTCAAATACTGAGTTGACAGATTAGATTTAGTCAATTACCAGACATTTCAGGCAAACCCATTTGGGGTGGTGACCCCAAGGTTGAAAAACACTAAGCTGGAGGTAACATTATTAAGCCTTAATGTGGAATGGTTTACAAATGTGTTAAAAAGTCTGTAATGTGTAAATAATTTTTTTAATTCGTTGAATATGTTTTTTTTATTAAATTCTGCATTCTGTGTTCAGTTTGCATGTTGTTCAGATATCAAACACAAACCAGAGTGGATGTGAACAGAGGTGAAGAATGAACTGGTATCTCTGCTTTGCCCTTTTTAAAAAAAATAAAAAAAGATTTTTGGCATTGGCTGGTGAAAAAAAAAATGCAGATGGTTCAGTTGCAGCTCAACATGCATTTTAATTCACTACAGAATTGTAGCCACGTTTTTGGGCTTTACTGCTGAAGTGCAAATGTCAGCATGAGTCAGAATGCAGTGACAGCCAGCTCTCTCCACAGCAGATGGGAACCACTTAGTAACTTTTAGGACGCCCATTCTTCCATAAATGCCCCTGTGACTGTAGTTTGTCCCATTCAGAGGCCTGTTTAGGGATTCAGATACAACAAAGAGAGATTATAGCCCGGCCTCTTATCCTCTGCTTGTCAGCAGCCAAGTGACACGAGCTGTTAACTTTCTATTTTAAGGATCTGACTTGGGTGTTCTTGTCAAAAGGAGCCCCTGAAAAATAGAAGTGATTTTGTAGTTGTCTTTGTTCTCCAGGGGTAAATTCTCTCTTTTTCTACCACCTTTGCATTTGTTTTTTCAAGGGGAAGGCTGAGCTCAGTTTTCAAAGCAATCATAGAGAGCCTATTTCCCATTCAACAGCTAAACAGTGCTCAGACGTCTATACACGAGATGACAGCTCTCCCCTATTTTTAGGTGGAGAACATTGCATTAATTGTGCCAAGGCCTTGTAAAACCCAGCAGATTGCAAACATCTGTCTGCATTTTTATGGAGAGCATTGAAAGCAGTGATGACATCCAGAATGACACCCATATGTCAAGTTTTTGCATCATCATACCTGCCCTTGTATGGGATGCCTCAGCTGGGCGCTAGCTGCCAGTCGGCTAAAAGACACAAAGGCACAATGTGTCTTTTAGCACTTTCTACTGAGAGCCATTCACTTCACTGGATTTTAGGAAAAGAAAACAAAAGGAGCCAGGAAAGCCATGGTTCATCTGCATGTGAAACTCTGTTTGAAAAGAAACATCAAGACAATGACTCCAATAGAACTTCTGTTCTTTATCTGTATGTGATATTTTAGGGCTTGAAGCTAAGACTGTACAGTATACTGACACATTAGACGTTGTACCCCCGTGTTCCAATGACAATAAATGCTATTCTATTCTACTCTTTCCACTATGTTGTAACAAGGACACCAGGCACTAGCTAAACAGAAAGTACAGACTGGAGCAGGGTGCAGTGTTAATGAAGCGCTGAGCTGGTTAGCTGAAGTGACTTTTAAGGCCAAAGAAGAAATAAAAAAATAACTGTTTTGATTTAACACAGTTTCATGTTTCATCATGGTTTAACATAACAATTTTAAAAATATTCAAATGTATTCAACACAAATGACTTTAGAATAAGACTGTGATGTGAAGTGATGGTTTTACACCAGGGGTCACTATATTATACTATATTTGTCCAAGGGCCTGAATTTTTCTAGACAGACTATTTAGATGCGGACACTCAAATAAAATGGATAAATATAAAAATCAAATAAAAATCATGTTATTGTCTAGTGTTATTATTTGATTTTTATTTTGGATTCCAGTCATGGACCTGAGCGGATGGTGCGGCGGGCCCAAGTCACCAGTTGATTATTACTGTAGTTCATTATTACACATGTGACAACTCTTGAAAAAATACACTATATTACCAAAAGTATTCGCTCACCTGCCTTGACTCATACTATGAACTGAAGTGCCATCCCATTCCTAACCAAGAGTTCAATATGATGTCGGTCCACCCTTTGCAGCTATTACAGCTTCAACTCTTCTGGGAAGACTGTCCACAAGGTTGAGGAGAGTGTTTATAGGAATTTTTGACCATTCTTCCAAAAGCGCATTGGTGAGGTCACACACTGATGTTGGTCGAGAAGGCCTGGCTCTCAGTCTCCGCTCTAATTCATCCCAAAGGTCCTCTATCGGGTTCAGGTCAGGACTCTGTGCAGGCCAGTCAAGTTCATCCACCCCAGACTCTGTCATCCATGTCTTTATGGACCTTGCTTTGTGCACTGGTGCACAGTCATGTTGGAAGAGGAAGGGGCCCGCTCCAAACTGTTCCTACAAGGTTGGGAGCATGGAATTGTCCAAAATGTTTTGGTATCCTGAAGCATTGAAAGTTCCTTTCACTGGAACTAAAGGGCCAAGCCCAGCTCCTGAAAAACAACCCCACACCATAATTCCTCCTCCACCAAATTTCACAGTCGGCACAATGCAGTCTGAAATGTACCGTTCTCCTGGCAACCTCCAAACCCAGACTCGAATTATAGTGACAGACTCCACTGAGACACAACCTTTGTTAGACTCAGCCTTACTATCAGTGCTACATATTCAGTGTTTGGTATACGCTCCTTGGTTAATCACTGTCACTGAAGCTCTAGTCCATGTTTAACTCAAGTGCTGGCAGCGATTTGACTGGAGATTAGCTAATTTACATGCATTTGTCTCCTCAACTGTTTCAGGTTAAAATAATGACAAGTGACTTCACAGTGAATCACTGAACATTGCTCTTATTCCCCGTTACTTGAAATATACTGTATTTACAAAATGTTTGCACAAATCTCAAGCTACATTATGTGTATGTAGATAAGATAATAGCCAATACAGCTCATATAAATCACATATTTCCATTAGAAACTCAGCCAGTCTTACAGCTGGTTAAAAATGATTCAGAGACTCTTCAGAGGACAATTAACATGTCATTAACACACATATAGGTTGACAATATATGCAATATTTACTTAAAAGAGCCAAAAAATATTAATTGATGTAAACATGGCACATTATAGCAAATCATCAATACATATCAACACCAATGAAACATGTCTGACATTTGAGTTTTCATACATGCACTTTAGCAAGAGCACACGCATTACAAAGATGTGAAGTAAATACAGTTGGCAAAATGCCAGTAAGAGTATAATTATATAATTTAAGAGTATATATATATATTTCTTTCAAAGCAAAAAAATAAAGTATAAAGCATGCTCTGAAATCCTGTTGTTAACAAAATCAAGAATCAGACAGGACCTGTATGCAGCACTCAGGAGACTTCAATAACAAGAAGTTTTTGGCCTTTTCAAGGCCAAAGGAAAATAGTCAGAAAAAACAAACAAAAAAAAAAAAAAAAACAAACAAAAAAAAAAAACATGTGAGGACCAGGCAACAACAAGGAACATAAAACCCCACAAGCAAGAACAATCAGAACTATGACACAATAAAAAGGTAGTGAGGGAGAGAGGTATTTATACCAGCACACCAGGTGACAGCAGTAAGACTAACGAGCAGGGATAACAGGTCACAGGTGAGTGTGATGACACTGATTGATCACAGGGAAATGTGAATGATTAGGGTTGGTGAGCATTAGGTTTATTTTTCTCCACCTTTCATTCAAAGCTTTAACATACAGAGAATATCATTCACAAGTATCAGTATCTGGAGGCCACTGCAGTAAAAGATGATGTGAATAAAAACGTTGACATGACCACAACACATCATGATGAGTCACTGCAGTACTGTGTACTGTATCAGGTTGAAAGGCCAACCCTCTGATTTCCTGTCCTTGTAGTAGTAAGTATTGGAAGTCATACAGAAGGAGCTGTGCTAAGATTTATTAATCGTGCTGACACTGAGACACTGAGGCCTCCTCCAGCCTGTCTGCCCACACGGCAGACTGACACATGAAACACAGCCCATGACATCACTGGCTGCACACATTTAATCCATGCTAATGTCATTTGGCTCCTTATTGATTCCACATAAAAAAGGGGAAACTGGAGGTGAAGAGACAATCAAAAATCCTTCTGATGCCTGATCCAATCAATGTTATTTAACATTTACACAGGATGGAGGGTGCATGGCATTTCTTAAAAAAAAGAAAAAAGGTGGAATTATCATATATATGGTATATGGTTATTTACAGGCAGTGATGCCACCTGTCCATTTTCATTTTGCTTTTTTAGTTGGATTTGATTGAAAATAAATAGAAGAAAAGGAGAAAAATAATTTATTCAATACTTAATTACTACCCACTAACTTTTCTTTGCTGTTAATTTTGACACGTCATTATTTTCATTATTAGTAGGAGGGCTGTGGTATCAGGTTTATGAATAACATGTTTAACTAAAAACGGGTACATTATTGCCTCAGCCTGTGGCGTGCTGCAGGATAAAAAATGCATTGGTATCGGACATAAAAAAAGTTGTATCAAGCCATCAGCAATTTTAACCCATATGTGGACTATATATCCTGTAATTCCAGCCATCTATCCATTTTCTTCCGCTTATCTTACTGATAAGATAACTGGGTCGCGAGGGCAGCAGTCGCTACCCAAATCACACTGCACCGTACATACCCCCCGAACCTTCCTGCAGGTGGTGAGCCCACTGGAATGTGATTATGAGGCTGAGGATTCTTGTGGAGAAGCTTCAACACTAATTAGTGCCTGTCACTGTGTTTTCCTCATCATGTCCTACTGCATGATCTTCTCTCCTTTCTCTGTTTGTTAAATATTCAAACCCTCCAACATCTTTACCCACCATCAGTCTGTACACACCCCTGTACTTTTGGCTCCTGTTATAACATCAACTTTTTTTTTCCCACAGTGAATGAAATTCCTGGGCTTTTGCAAACTAATAGCCCAGTGGCAGCAGTTTTCCTCTTTTAGACCTCGTCATAAAAAACGAAGAGGTGTCATGGTGTGAACTGTGGGTTGCATGTAACCAATTTGTAAGAGAAACCGTTGCGGACATGGAGCGCCCTGTCCAGACAGTGAATGAGTAGGTAGTGAGCAACATGAATTCAAACCTGAAAACATCAGCCCTTAATTCTATATGCAGAACCACATACAGTATTTACTACACACTACACAGTGCCTACACTGCTATCTCAGGAAAGACTGAAGGCATTTGACACTTCAGGTGCCATTACAAACCATTCAAACCACAAAACAAAATTCTCTCTAAAAATGTGAATTTTATTCCATTCAGTGGTGTATTTTGCTGTTTTAAATTTTGTTTTGTTTTTAAATAATAATCATTTTCAGTTCAATACTGAGTTTGCGGCCCACTTACTTTCCTGCACCACAGTTAATAGAGAAATTTATAGACTCATTTATTGCTAATTTATGTAGCTTGTAGGACCAACACTGCTGCCTTGGTAATTTTGTCAGAATTTTGTTGGTCCAGAAATTATTTTACTGAAGGGAATTGTAAAAATAATCAGACTAAGAACGATTCAAACTATCCTTGATGATGAAAACTTTAAAAACTAAGAAGCTCACGTCGCCTGGATTGGCGGTACTGGGGCCCCACCCTGGAGCCAGGCCCAGGGTTGGGGCTCGCAGGTGGGCCCACGAGACCCTGAGCTGAGCTTGTGCGGGAGGTTGAGCGATACCGACTAGATATAGTCGGGGTCACCATGCACAGCCTGGGCTCTGGGATCCAACTCTTCGAGAGAGGGTGGACTCTCTTCTCCTTGGGATTTGCTCGCGGTGAGAGGCGGCGTGCTGGTGTAGGCTTGCTTATAGCTCCCCAGTTCGCCAGTCGTGTGTTGGAGTTCTCCCCACTGAGCGAGAGGGTCGCTTCCCTGCGCCTTCGGGTCAGGGATAGGTGTCTCACTGTAGTTTCGGCCTACGGGCCAAATAGCAGTGTAGAAGCATGAGGATGTCTATCAATGCACTTGGTACCAGGACACCCTAGGCCGGAGGTCAATGATCGACTTTGTAGTTGTGTCATCTGAGATCCGGCCGTATGTATTGGACACTAGGGTGACGAGAGGGGCTGAGCTGTCAACTGATCACCACCTGGTGGTAAGTCGGCTCCGCTTACAGACTTGGCAGACCCAAGTGTATCGTAAGGGTCTGTTGGGAACGTCGGGCGGAATTCCTGGTAAGGATGGCCTTCAACTCCCACCTCCGGGAGAGCTTTGACCAATTTCCGAGGAAGGCTGGAGACATTGAGTCTGAATGGACTATGTTCTCCACTTCCATTGTTAACGGGGCTGTCCGAAGCTGTGGCCGTAAGATCTCCGGTGCCTGTCATGGCGGCAATCCCCAAACCCGGTGGTGGACACTGGAGGTAAGGGATACCCTCAAGCTGAAGAAGGAGTCCTACCGAGCCTGAGGCAGCCGCCGGGGACAGGCAGGCCACGCGGACTGCCGGGTGGGTGTGCGTAGTCGCAGAGGCAAAAACTCGGGTTGGAAAAGTTCGAAGAGGCCATGGAGGAGGACTACCGGTCGGCGTCGAAAAAATCCTGGCAAACCATTCGGCGCCTCAGGAGGGGGAAGCAGTTTCCACCCCCCGCCTTGCTCGGTGGCAAGGCGCCGGGGGTGGATGAGAGCCGCCCTGAGTAGCTCAAGTCGCTGGATGTTGTGGGGCATTTACATCGCATGCCCCCCTGGGGAGGTGCCCGGGTCCTGTCCCTCTGGGAGGAGACCTAGGGGAAGACCCAGGATACGCTGGAGCAACTATGTCACTAGGCTGGCCTAGGAGCGCCTTGGGGTCCCCCCGGAAGAGCTGGAGGAAGTGTCTGGGGAGAGGGAGGTCTGGGTGTCCCTGCTCAGACCCTGGTAAGTGGACGATGATGGATGGATGGATAGATTTTTAAAATAAGAGCACTGGATATTGTAGTGTAATTTAAATATTAATATATTAATATTAATTAATATTAATTTAGATTTAAGGGTTTGTTTAAGAAAAAATAATCAATATTTATTCAATTATTTAAAAATGTCAGAGGCGGATAGATTTTTTTTATCTTAAGATCTTCAACTTTGAAAGTTTTATCGTGCGAGTAATAATTGAAAAACGCTGTTAATTTGTATTGTATTTGTGTGTTTTGTTTTGTATTATTTCAGTTTTTTCAATCACATTTTCTAAATTATCTTTGTTTTAACAAGATTCTTAAAAAAATGTACAAATACTTAATTTTTTTCTCCATCAACTTCAAAACCAAAGGTTTCCTTGACTCAGTTATTGTTTAGAAAAAAGAACAGTTCTAGTGCTGTGGTACAAAATGGCTGTAATGTATAATAATGTATAATGTGTAATGCACTTACTTCTAAACATCAATTCAGGCATGTGTAATTTTGTTTCCTGTGTTAAGCTTTATATAGGTGCAATAATATTGGCGTGTGTATCCTGACTGAGAAACTGCTAAGAATAAAATGTTACTGTCCGGGGTTAAATGGCCGACAGCGACTCCTTTGATGAAGTAGTCATAAGGTAACTGGGATAGGACAAAATACACCTCCTTCCTGATGGAACCCAGTCACATTCACTGACAACAATAGGCCAGGTCACTGCATCTGCGGGGTTCCTCTGAACTTGAAAGCGTATTCCTGACAACAGCTTCCTCTCCGACACTTTGTCACACAAAGTAACTTTGTTGTACAATTCCACAGTGCAATTAGACTTTCACACTTTATTCTCCCCCCAGTCTTCTTTTTTGCTCCGTACCCTTTTGACTTCTGCTGATGCCACCTCTGGCCCTAGGCCTGGCCCCGTGTCCTCCCTCCATGTTCTGCTGTGGGTGTAAAGAGCAGATGTCAGGGATGCTGGCTCCTCAGCAACGTGACACACACTTTTCATTGTCAGGTGGCCCTATTGGAAACAGGATCTCAGCCACATAAACCACAGGAGGTTTGAATTGGGACAAGATAGTTCCAGGGGAACAGGAATTGGACAGAGCATCCTGTAAACTATAAACTTATCTTTATTTGTCATTTGTGACATAGCACAGCCCAGCACCCCATGCACAATGAAATTTAACCTCTGCATTTAACCCATCACCAGTGAACAGTGGGCAGCCATGGTTG
>NC_024327.1:2926118-2928273 GCF_000523025.1 Cynoglossus semilaevis
GGGGCGGGGCGCCGGGGGTGGATGAGAGCCGCCCTGAGTAGCTCAAGTCGCTGGATGTTGTGGGGCATTTACATCGCATGCCCCCCTGGGGAGGTGCCCGGGTCCTGTCCCTCTGGGAGGAGACCTAGGGGAAGACCCAGGATACGCTGGAGCAACTATGTCACTAGGCTGGCCTAGGAGCGCCTTGGGGTCCCCCCGGAAGAGCTGGAGGAAGTGTCTGGGGAGAGGGAGGTCTGGGTGTCCCTGCTCAGACCCTGGTAAGTGGACGATGATGGATGGATGGATAGATTTTTAAAATAAGAGCACTGGATATTGTAGTGTAATTTAAATATTAATATATTAATATTAATTAATATTAATTTAGATTTAAGGGTTTGTTTAAGAAAAAATAATCAATATTTATTCAATTATTTAAAAATGTCAGAGGCGGATAGATTTTTTTTATCTTAAGATCTTCAACTTTGAAAGTTTTATCGTGCGAGTAATAATTGAAAAACGCTGTTAATTTGTATTGTATTTGTGTGTTTTGTTTTGTATTATTTCAGTTTTTTCAATCACATTTTCTAAATTATCTTTGTTTTAACAAGATTCTTAAAAAAATGTACAAATACTTAATTTTTTTCTCCATCAACTTCAAAACCAAAGGTTTCCTTGACTCAGTTATTGTTTAGAAAAAAGAACAGTTCTAGTGCTGTGGTACAAAATGGCTGTAATGTATAATAATGTATAATGTGTAATGCACTTACTTCTAAACATCAATTCAGGCATGTGTAATTTTGTTTCCTGTGTTAAGCTTTATATAGGTGCAATAATATTGGCGTGTGTATCCTGACTGAGAAACTGCTAAGAATAAAATGTTACTGTCCGGGGTTAAATGGCCGACAGCGACTCCTTTGATGAAGTAGTCATAAGGTAACTGGGATAGGACAAAATACACCTCCTTCCTGATGGAACCCAGTCACATTCACTGACAACAATAGGCCAGGTCACTGCATCTGCGGGGTTCCTCTGAACTTGAAAGCGTATTCCTGACAACAGCTTCCTCTCCGACACTTTGTCACACAAAGTAACTTTGTTGTACAATTCCACAGTGCAATTAGACTTTCACACTTTATTCTCCCCCCAGTCTTCTTTTTTGCTCCGTACCCTTTTGACTTCTGCTGATGCCACCTCTGGCCCTAGGCCTGGCCCCGTGTCCTCCCTCCATGTTCTGCTGTGGGTGTAAAGAGCAGATGTCAGGGATGCTGGCTCCTCAGCAACGTGACACACACTTTTCATTGTCAGGTGGCCCTATTGGAAACAGGATCTCAGCCACATAAACCACAGGAGGTTTGAATTGGGACAAGATAGTTCCAGGGGAACAGGAATTGGACAGAGCATCCTGTAAACTATAAACTTATCTTTATTTGTCATTTGTGACATAGCACAGCACAGCACACCATGCACAATGAAATTTAACCTCTGCATTTAACCCATCACCAAGTGAACAGTGGGCAGCCATGGTTGGCGCCCGGGGAGCAGTGCTTGAGGACGATGCCATGCTCAGTGCATCTCAGTGGCAACCTGGCAGTTGGTGGATTCGGCCTTCCGGACCGAAGTCCGCTTCCTTTACCACTAGGCCACCACTGCCTCTTCTGTATTCTCATACACTGCGAAAGGAGAATGTGCTTTATGCAAGAATAAAAATGGACCCCTCCCCTCTTCATCTGAGTCTCCTCTTCCTTTTTAAAACCAAGGAAGCGTTGTCCATCTCCCCGGGCTGACGTCCTGACTGCTGAGTCTGGGTCACGTCTGCTTCAGCTGATCGTCTGTCGCTCATTGCTACTATCAGTCTGATAGTGTCCCTGACTGTACAGAGACACAATATTGACAGGCTATGGCCGCGTGCCGACGTGTTCACAAAGGGCCAACTGGTGTTGGCGCAGTTACACACGCACACAACAGCTAAACGTGATGTTAAACAAACTGTGCATGTTTTAAATCCTCCCTCATAATCTGACCTTTCTACTTTATTTGCCAATGTCTTTCTCTGACTTTAAATGTGTGAACATTTAAAGAAGAAATTGATTTCATTTGGAACGAGAACAAACTTGTCTGAGATATTTCTCAAGGATATTCCCTTGTCAAAGGTGTCTCACTCTTTAGTTAAAAACTA
>NC_024327.1:2929727-2937570 GCF_000523025.1 Cynoglossus semilaevis
TTAAGGGTTGCGGAGGTCACTGGGTGTGACGTCAGTGGTCCCTCCCGGAAGCAGTGGGATTTTGGGAATAAGAGTTTTAACTGGGCTGTGGATGTACCTACATATATATACAGTATATATGTTATGGCATGCTGTTCAGGAAATTACAACACACTACACTGCGTCATATGACAGCTTTCAAATAAAATATCTTCAAATAAAGTAAACACAAATCTTTGCTGTGTAATAGAACATGTTATAGATACGTTTAAGACAATAAGAACAGATTACAGTCATAAAATGGTTAACGATCTTAGTATCAGGGTAATTTCTTTGTAAATACTTGTTTGGAAATATATTATAATATTTCTATATGTTATTATTTGATAATGCTGTCCAGTGTGCTGACGATCGATAACTTGCATCTTGCAGAAAGGGGAAGAGCGAGAGGAATGCAAAGATTTTTATGTATGTATATTTGTTTACTTTATTTGAAGATATTTTATTTGAAAGCTGTCATATGATGCAGTGTAGTGTGTTCTCTTTTGATTTTCTGCAGAAAGTCTCAATATATATATACGAAGCGTATTTGACCACACTACCCTTATCGGGGCGGAGCTACGTCTGCTACCACCACCGGCAAGGCTCCTGTATCTTATCCACGTAGCGGGGCGTAAAAAGTATTTTAAAAAATAACAGCTATGCGAGGCAAGCAGCTTCGATATAAACGTCTTTATTTATTCACTCTTGGCTGCTTCTCTTCTCCCCTTTTCGGGAGAACGCGGAAGAAAGTGAACAATCCGGTACAGAACAACACATTTTCCGCGAGTCGACAAGGAACCTGTGAACAAATCAATATTTTAAAGACAACACAGTACACTACGTCATATGACAGCTATCAAACTAAATATATTCAAATAAAAGTTAACATAAATCACTCCTTGCATTACTGTTGCTCTTTTCCTTTCTGGGAGACGTACGTAATGATCGTCAGCACAATGGACAGCGTTATCAAATAATAACATATAGAAATAATATATTTCCAAACATGTATGAATTATAACAATTTTTATCACCCTTAAATTATCATTACGTTACTCTGAATCCCCCAGTGATTCAGTGAGCTTAGATCGTTAACGATTTTATGACTGTAATCTGTTCTTATTCTCTTTAATGTATTTATTACATTTTCTATTACACAGCATTCACTGTTTTCTTTTGTAATACTCGGGTTACAAATATAACCATGACATATGCAGGGACTGTTTTATGGGATCTCCTGTGCCGCCTGGTCGGTTGTAGCAGGTGTAGCTTCGCCCCGTTTGAGGCACTGTGGTCAAAAGGGTTTCGATTTTTTGTATGTATATTCAGGATTTTTGTATATATATTCAAACTTTCTGTATATATATTCAGGAGTTTTGTATATATATTCGGACTTCTAAATCTCATCCACTGAGCCCAATAATTGCAAAATCTAACCAAACCTCAAGCCAAGCATATATTACAATTCAATTGAATAGTGTAAACGAGCCATATTCTTGCCTCGCAGGGGGGCTTTCATTCATCATTTCATTCAATTCAATTTTGTTTATAGAGCACATTTCTTGTACAAAGCAAACTCAATGTGCTTAACAGTCATCACGTAATGAAAGTTTCGTGAAAGTTATCACGAAATGCACTGGTCCTTCTCGTATTGCGGTAGTTGCGTTTCAAGACCCACCGCGAAATGGGAAAATTCGCGAAGTGGAGTCGAGATAGTTATTATATGATTTACGTATATATATTTACCCTTCACGAACGTCCCCACACTGTTATCAACAGTCGAACAACAACAACAGTGCCATCATGTGTCCAATTGAGGTACCTTACATTAATAAATGCTCACCATATGGACAGTACATATATCTTAGATTTCCCAAACGTACGTACTGTACATGTTTTTTATGTATTACCCTGTAGGTATTTATGTGTTGCAAAATGCCTTTTCGTTTATTTAAATATTATTTTTCTATTGTAGGCTAGAAAAATGAAAATATTGGAAATTAAAAAAAATGTAATGTTTAAATATTGGATTAAAAAATCCGCGATGTACTGAGGGAGCGAAAGTAGAACCGCGATATAGAGAGGGACCACTGTAAGGTGAAAGTTATCACGAAATAATGTAAAACTTATCACGAAATAACGTGAAACTTATCACGTAATAACGTAAAACTTATCACGAAATAACGTAAAACTTATCACGTAATAACGTGAAACTGAGCCAATTTTTTTTTCTCAGTGTGGCAGCAATACACTTCCGTACATCAGTCTAACTTGGTGTGTATGAACTTTATTTTTAAAAATATATAATCTATATTTCTCACACACAAAGTACCTTTATCTTAAGTTGTGATGTAATTTGTAAAGGAAGAGGGGAACAGTCGTGCTCTAGTCAGGGAACTGTTAGTGTCAATCATGGCAAAATATTGTTACATCCATTTACTCATTTTAACAATTCTATTTAAAAGCATTTCCAGTGATAATGCATTTCTCTGATGGACGTTAAAAACTCATTCATAGTGTTTAACTTTTTTATAATCATGCAGATGTACAGCCGAGTGAAGGAACAACTGAGTCAGTGCTGATACCAGATTCTATACAATACAGTACAGCAATACCAGGACGCACACACCCACCCATATTCACCCAAACACACACGCACACAGGTGCCATGGCATTTTCATCCTCAATAGAAAAAAAAAGGTAAATCAGCTTGGCCTACCTCACAAACACACATGCATGTTTTGGTTGTGTGGAGTTGTAGAAGGCACATGAGGTGCTTAGTGGTGAATCCTAAACATGTCTCTCCCTCACACACACACACACACATATAAATGCTGATTGGGAATCAGCAGACGTTCTTTCTCCCTTTTATCAAATAATCTTTCATAAACACATTACAGACGATTCACCCACCTGCGTGATGTTTTCCCCTCCTACTTCTCCTTCCATTTTACCAGCCTACTGCCCAGGACAAAGCAAAAGGTGCACTTCTAAAATGTCCTCTCAGTGGAGAGTTTTTTGAGTCTTTATTTCAAACAGAGCCCTTCTCTACCCTCTATTGTAGAAAGAGATGTCTACAAGTGAGGCAGACCAGGACGCACTTCTCTGTCTCTGGGGTTTATTGTATTAAAGGTTTCTGACCATGGCAGGTCCAACAACAAATCTCATCTGAACATTCACCAACAAATCCCAACTTCTGATACATGCTGATCCTTTTTATCGGCATAGACAAAACATGGTTTTACGTCACATTTGGCTGTTATTCTGACCAAACATGGTCAGACACTTTCCAGACGCCAACATGAGGATGTTGCCTAATATTTGGCTCCCATTCAGCTAGTAACCAGATAAACATGTTCATTTACCCAGGTCATCTTGACCTGTTCTTGCATGTGCCTGTCTCCAGTCTTTCTGTTATTCTGGTCTACATGATGTTTTTCTCTACCACACCTCACACCAAATGCAATGCAGCGGAGCCCAGCTTTATTTCTCTCCGTGGGGAAAAACCTGAGCAGGGGACAACAGAAAGTGGCTTTAGAATACAGGGCTGAAAGAGGGCAGCTGTAGTCTGAATGAGAGTCCATGTGCTTTTGTGTTTTAAATGAGCATTGTCTGTCACCAAAACCAATGCACACATGGGTACAATATGAAAACTTTATACAGAGAGAAAAGGATTTGAGCAAACTGGTTATCTACCCTACTACTATTTTGATATTAGTTTTAGGCTGTTTTGTCTTTAAATATTGTTGTGTGCTATTGGACCTGTATGAGGTAAAACATATTCAAAATTAAAGTAAAGTTTAAAAAACAAGTGATTTTTGCATATACATTTGTTGATTTATCTATAAGATACAAATCGCATTAAATATGAATGCAATACAGTTAAACTCTCTGGTACTTTTTAAAAACTTATATTTCAAAATATAAAAAAAAAAGTCTAATTGTAAGAAATGTTATTACAAGAACATGTGATGCAACATTTAAGAGCTGTTAACTTCACTGTGGTGTATCACAGGGATCAATTTCAGGATCTAATAATTTTTGTTTTCTCCATGCTATCTCTTAGACATAGCTTTATTGAATTATTGTGAACATCATGTGCTAAAGACATCAAGCCTAATATCAAAATTATGTTGTATAATATACACAAAAATATTTTTATACTGTTACAGTAACTGATCTAAACAAAAAGAACAATCCATGTTTCATTGCACTTGTAATTGTGTTTTGGGCACATCTAAGGGGTAAACCCAGTATATTAGTCAGTCCTGTAGTTTTACTTTATAAAACTGTCCCTGTTGACAGCAAATCTTTGGAGGGAAGCAAAATCAGTTGTTAAGGATGGATACTAGAAGCACAGGGTGTTACCACCATGTATTAAATAACAACAAAACAATATCAACACCTTGATCTAGTTTAGTACAAAATAGAGGTTGAAGGAAGTATTAGCTCCCAAAGGTAGACACAATAGGACTGTCTAGTGAAGCTGGTCACAGATGATGTACATTTTTTACGCACACTGGACGGTTCTTAAAGAAGTGTGTTCTCTAAGTCTATCCAACATTTATGTATAAGTATAACAGCTTGTTAATGTTGCGTAACAGTGTAACCCTTTACATCGGTCCATAATAATCTTGTCCTGCACACATTATCCACAGTTTCCCTCTCAGAGAATAAAGGAAAGCAGTGACAGAAATGCACCCCAACCACCTTTTGTTTTCATGGCTCTGGGGAAGGAAATTATGAGTGGACCCCCGGAGTCAATCCCTGTGCTCCTCTCAATCGTCATCCCTCCTGAACAATGCTGAGAGACGCCACAGACTTTTGTCACAAGAGGGTTATTGTATTTCTAATTAAGTCAGGATAATCTCTCTAGCTTTGTCGCTCTGGCAAAGTGATATGGGCGTGTCGCGTGGGCATCTGGTATCTTTTTATACCATCACTGAAGGATGGAACACAAAATTATTTTGATGTAGCAGTAACAGATCACTGTCCTTTGTGTATCAAAAAGAAAGCCACATTAGTTTGTAGGGGTGTTTTACACATTTAGACTTTAAAAAAACCCTTAAATGTCAACAATATCACCTGCACTTAAGGCATGTCAACAAAAGACGTTTTTAATAAAGGGGTCCAGGTGTAAGTCTAGCAGCATTAGATGGTTCATTTTTTTAGTGACGTCTTTAATAAAAAATCAAAATAGGCCAAAAACAGTATTGCCATAATTAGGACAAGAATTTCAACATATTTTAATAGATTATCAATGTTTTTAGACCCAGCTGGAGAGCTGACTCCATGGTTTCGTCTTAAGGCCCGACTGAGAGACTGGTTGTCCAGAGCCGCACCAGTAGCTGAAACACTTTAAGAGAGAGATCCCCGATGTTTGTGGACCTTTCTCTTTCCTCCGATCAGATTTCAGGTCAGAATAAAAAGAGTCTCCTCACTTTTGTCAGTGGCATGAGACAAGAGTCTCATCTCTCTGTGGGTCAATGTGGACAGAGGCCGGCACCACTTCACATGCGACCTGTTTACCCAATTCAGCAGCAGTCTTCCCTGAACCAAACACAAAACACAGAAGGGACCTGTTATGGATTCCCAATACAGGTAAGTAGGACCCAATTGCTGGACACGATCTCCAAACAATCAACACAGTTTATTTACAAAAAAGTACAGTGAGTGAATCCGTGATGACGTGGACGGTGAAGAGGTGTTCCAGTGCAAATAAGGGAAGTCCAAACAATCTTTCCCACACATGTATCTCTCCCCAGGGCTTGAATCCCAATCATGTGAGTCAAACGACATAGAAAAGAAAGTTATCCACGCGGTAATCGATTCAACGCAGAATTAAAGCCTCGACTCACCAACCCGATTGAGTGCAACACTCTGGCACTGATTCTCCGGCAGGACGGACCTTAAATACTCCCTCCGTCCTGATTGGGAGTGCCGGCAGGTGTGCGCCTCTACCACCGAGCAAATCACCATCCGCTGTGAATCACGAACAGTGGGCATACGCCCACATCAGGAAGCCAACCACCACAGGAAGATCTGTAGCGCAAATATTGCAACAGGTTGTCACTGGCTTTTCAGCTTTTATTCCTCACAATGTGTTGTATTTATTATATCAAGATCAAACCTTATCACGTTTTTAGAAAGTGTTTTGGTAAATTGTATTCCCATCTCAATTGAATTGAATAGATATTACCAGAGTATTAACTTTATTTTTTCTTACAAAGTGCTTCAGCAGTACAGGCATTGTGACAGCACTGTGTAGGTGTTGAGTGGCCTCAAGAGGCTTCTTCAGAAGTGAATGAGCCTCTTGGATGAGAAGTGAAATGTCTTCGGCTAAACTTCAAATACAGTTGTTTTTTCTATATTCAACACTCCACTTTTGTGAGTATGTTACCGCAAAAGATTTAAACTGGAGATGAGGACTGCTGCACAAAAAATGTGTGAAAGAAAAACTGGTGGAAGTAAGATCAATGCTGATACTTGTGTTAATACACCCTTTTGTTGGTCTGGACTATGGTGAGGTTACAGTTTTGCACGTGTACAGAACTGTATGTATTTGTACTGAAGGACAGTTTTAGGTTCAGGTTGACAGTGTAGCGTTTCTCTCTCTTTTTTCCTTCTGTCTCCCTTTAATCTGCACCCCGTATAATGTGTGATGTGTCACCTCTGGGTGACTGAGCTCTTGACCTGTGAATAGAAGCCTTGTATCACCCGCTGCTAATCTAAAGTCTGTCGCAGTCGGCCGTGAGGATGGCAAGGCCTCATCCCAAGCAACAAATCATGTAAAAAATCATGTGGCACCCAGCCAAGTGTCATAAGAAACAGACAGGTAATGACAATTCACTTACCCTCTATGTACGAATCAATTCCCTCAAAATGCACCTGTCACAGTGCCTTGGCTAAGTTGAAGCCATTTCTTCCTACTGTCTGACATGGTAATTGCATGTAAAATTTTCCTCCTCATTTATTTTATTTTTTTGGGAGCAAACTGCTTTCAGGGAACGCAAAGGGCTGACAGATCGCTGCACCAAAGTTTTTCTTGTTTTTTTTCTCACTGCATTAAAATAGGGTTCTGAGGCAGAAATAAAGGAGCCTGTCCACATTTAAATGATGCTCCAGCAGTGCATTCTCTTAAATGGAAGCAAATCAAAGCACTTCAGAACTTCTGGCTGCACCGTCAGTCAGTCAAAAGCAGCCTGTCTTAAAACTGGACATGTTTTCATATCCAAAACTGTTGGACTGGCGTTGATGGAAAAATCTTGCATGACTGAATATTTTGGCACAGAGGAAATTGGAAGTCTTTGAGGTTAATTTAAATTGAATTATATTAATCCTTAATACATTCCAAACAATTCCTAGAAATTTAATAAAACCACAAAACTGAAGTCTGGAATTCAACCCCTATCCTTTTATGGAAATAAATGGAAGAACAAATTTAGTTGACCTTATTAAATAAAAGCAGATGCAGGAAATCAAATCTACAGTATGTCACAAAAGTGAGTACACCCCTCACATTTCTGCAGAGATTTCATTATAATGCTTAATTGAACAACACGGAAGAAACATCGCTTTGACACAATGAAAAGTAGTCTGTGTAAAGCTTATATAGCAGTGTAAATTTATTTTTCCCCTCAAAAAAACTCAAAATATAGCCATTAGTAGCTGAACCCCTGGCAACAAAAGTGAGTACACCCTAAAGTGAAAGTTCCTGAAGTGTCAATATTTTGTGTGGCCACCATGATTTTGCAGAACCGCCTTAATCCTCCTGGGCATGGATTTCACCAGAGCCTCACAGGTTGCCACTGGAATGCTCTTC
>NC_024327.1:2938419-2944263 GCF_000523025.1 Cynoglossus semilaevis
TGAACACACCTGCTCCCTATTCACACCTGAGACCTAGTAAGAGTAACGAGTCACATGATATTTTGGAGGGAAAATGACGAGCAGTGCTTTGTTTGGACATTTAGGAGTGTAGTGTCTTTAGGGTGTACTCACTTTTGTTGCCAGGGGTTTAGCTATTAATGGCTATATTTTGAGTTTTTTTGAAGGGAAAAATAAATTTACACTGCTATATAAGCTTTACACAGACTACTTTTCATTGTGTCAAAGCGATGTTTCTTCAGTGTTGTTCTATTAAACATTATAATGAAATCTCTGCAGAAATGTGAGGGGTGTACTCACTTTTGTGACATACTGTAGGTTGATGGCTCAACACTTGCTGCCTAAACCTCATGAGAAGTCCGTCATTTTGGTAACTACAATCTCTATGTGAGTTTGTATCGCTGCTGACAGACAGTGGGGTCACTACATTTAAGGCTAGTTTTAACCAAAGGTTGTACACAGCCTAGTTATGGCCGACTTCAAACTCTTTTCTTCTTTTCCTTTCGGCTTTGTCCCTTTTTTCAGGGGTTGCCACAGCGAATCATTGATTTCCATATTGCCCTGTTCTCTGTATCTTCTACTCTGACTCCAACTATCTGCATGTCCTCCCTCACTGCATCCATAAATCTCCTCTTTGGCCTTCCTCTTTTTCTCCTACCTGGTAGCTCCATCTCTAGCATTCTTCTATCAATGTATCCACTGTCTCTCCTCCGCACAAGGGCTGGGAATCGGTTCAAATTTCAAGAATCGATTAGATTCTGATACTCAAGATTCAGAACCGATTATCACGATTCGATTCGATTTCGATTCCTGTTATTTTGAGCTGTAATCTGAATTAAATAACTATTTCGCCTTCAGCTGCAGTACCTGCTGCTTTTCTTTGAGGATGTGGGTGGGTGTAATCAAACGTTTAACAATAAATGCAGGTTCGTTGAATAACGCTTCATCATTCATTATACGTTCGGTCGGACACTACAGTACTTTGCGATGTGCCTCAGTCTCCCAAGCAGGCGAGCAACGTGTGAGAGTTTGAGGTTTATGATGTGAGCGAAGCAGCCTACATGCGTTAGCCCCATTATCTCAACCGCACGGACTATATTTGCAGCGTAGTCGGCCACCATACCTGGATCCTTACAGCCCCTAACCCTGCATCGCTGTCGTCAACATTGCCGCTAGACTGGCAGAGCGATGGTCAGTTTTAACTTCGGTGGTTTGTAACACATGAGAGTGGAGGTTCCACTTGTCATTCGTTCATTAAATGATAAAAAAAATCGATATTTGGACGTACAAATCGATATTCGAGAATTGAATGGAGAATCTCAATCTGGCTTCTCTAGCTTTTTCTCCAAACCTTCCTGTCTGTGTTGTCCCTCTAATGACCTCATTCCTGTCCATTCTTGTCACTCCTAAAGAGAATCTTAGCATCTTTAACTCTGCCACCTCCAGCTCCGCCTCCTGTCTTCGGCCTATTGCTACTGTCTCTAAACCATACATCATGGTGTTCTCCCTTTCGTTTACACACATGCTCTCTTCCCTCTAGAGCAGAGGTGGGCAATTAGGTCCACAAAGGGCCGCAGTGGCTGCAGGTTTTTGTTCCAACCAAGCAGCAGCACACCTGTCTTGACTTATTTAATCAACTGCCATGAGTCTTCAGACAGCTGATTGGTCAGTCAGTGTGTTCTGGACAGGTTGGAATCCATCTCTAACATTCTTCTACCAATGTATCCACTGTCCCTCCTCTGCACATGTCCAAACCATCTCAATCTGGCTTCTCTAGCTTTTTCTCCAAACCTTCCTGTCTGTGTTGTCCCTCTAATGACCTCATTCCTGACCCTGTCCATTCTTGTCACTCCTAAAGAGAATCTTAGCATCTTTAACTCTGCCACCTCCAGCTCCTCCTCCTGTCTTCTGCCTATTGCTACTGTCTCTAAACCATACATCATGGCTGGTCTCACCACTGTCCTGTAAACCTTTCCCTTCACCTTAGCTGACACTCTTCTGCCACCGATCACTCCTGACACTTTTCTCCAGCTGTTCCATCCTGCCTGTACTCTATTCTTCACCTCTCTTCCACAGTCTCCGCTGCTCTGAACAGTTGATCCTAAGTACCTAAACTCCTGCACCTTCACCACCTCTGCTCCTTGTAGCCTCACTATTTCACTGTTCTGCCTTTCGTTTACACACATGTACTCTGTCTTGCTGCGACTGACCTTCATTCCTCTTCTTTCTAGTGCAAACCTCCACCTCTCTAGGTTCTCTTCTAGCTGCTGCCTACTCTCACTACAGATCACAATGTCATCTGCAAACATCATAGTCCATGGGGACTCCTGTCTGACCTCATCTGTCAATCTGTCCATCACCACAGCAAACAAGAAGGGGCTCAGGGCCGATCCTTGATGTAGTCCCACCTCCACTTTGAAGTCTTCTGTCCTCCCAACAGCGCACCTCACTACTGTTGTACTATTCTCATACATGTCCTGCACCAAACTAACATACTTCTCTGCCACTCCTGACTTCCTCATACAAAACCACAATTCCTCCCTTGGCACTTTGTCATATGCCTTTTCTAGATCTACAAATACACAATGCAGCTCCTTCTGACCTTCCCTGTACTTCTCCATCAACATCCTCAAGGCAAATATTGCATCTGTGGTACTCTTCCTAGGCATGAAACCATACTGTTGTTCACAAATCTCCACTTCCTGCCTCAACCTAGCTTCAACTACTCGTTCCCAAATCTTCATTGTATGGCTCATCAACTTTATCCCTCTGTAGTTGTTACAACTCTGTGCATCACCCTTCTTATGAATTGGCACCAGAACACTTTTTCTCCACTCATCAGGCATCTTGCCAGTCTCTAAAATTCTGTTAAACAAACCAGTCAGGAAATTTACTGCCACTTCTCCTAAACACTTCCATACTTCCACTGGTATGTCATCAGGACCAACTGACTTTCCACTCTTCATCCTCTTCAGGGCTTTTCTAACTTCATCCTTTCTAACCTGATCTACCTTCTTCCTACTAGTCTCTGGCTCCTCGTTTCTACTTTCCCTTTCATTTTCCTCATTTAACAACTCCTCAAAGTATTCCTTCCATCTTCTCAGCACACTTTCCTCACTTGTGATCACATTCCCCTCTCTGTCCTTAATCAACCTCACCTGCTGCACATCCTTCCCAGCTTGATTTCTCTGTCTCGCCAATCTATACAACTCCTTTTCTCCTTCCTTTGTTTCCAAACTCTCATACAACTCCTCATATGCCTTTTGTTTGGCCTTGGCCACTTCCCTCTTCACCTCCCTTGTCCTCTCTTTGTACTCCAGTCTGTTCTCTTCTGTTCTGTCACTGTCCCATCTCTTCTTCGCAAATCTCTTTCTCTGCACACTCTCCTGGACCTCATCATTCCACCACCAGGTGTCTTTGTCCTCTTTTCTCTGCCCAGTGGACATACCTAGCACCTTCCTACCTGTCTCCCTAATCACTGCAGCTGTAGTCTCCCAATCATCTGGGAATTCCTCAACACGGCCCAGAACTGCCCTTACTTCCTTCCTGAAGTCTTCACAACATTTGTTCTTCCTTAATTTCCACCACTTGATCTTCTGCTCTGTCTTCACTCTCTTCCTTTTTGTCACCTCCATCATCATCTTACACACTACCATCCGATGTTGTTTGGCTACACTCTCACCTGCCACCACCTTACAGTCTCTGATCTCCCTCAGATTACATCTTCTACATAGAATATAATCTATCTGTGTGGACCTGCCTCCACTCTTGTAAGTCACCCTATGTTCTTCTTTCTTTTGGAAATAGGTGTTGACCACAGCCATTTCCATTCTCTTTGCGAAATTTACCACTGCCTGTCCAAGTTTCTATCCCTAATGCCAAACCTGCCCATCACTTCCTCATCACCTCTGTTCCCTTCCCCTACAGTACATGACCATTAAAGTCTGTTTCCACAACTTCTCATTTTCTTCCAACTCACAGCCCACCTGTGGGGCATAACCACTAACACATCAACCTGTCTGAGTCTTGTTTCACCTCCACCACATGGCCGACTTCAACCATTCACGCATTATTGGAATTAATGTAAAAGACATTAATCCTCCCTTCAAAATAAATCTGCTAGAGTCTTTGAGCTAGGAAATCACAACATTATATCATCAAATTATAGCCAAGATTTTATTTTCCTTCTTTCCTTTTTGTATAAGATCAGCATTGTAAGCATTTTGCAGAATCTGGCATTTTTCATATTTCTGGCATTCTGGTTACATTAGTAGTGATAGATATCTGATAATCTACTGCTGACGTACTTTCCTGAGAGACCTCTAATGATTCTTCGCCTCTGTTATTATTTAAAAGAGATCAAAGAGTAAAATTAGCCACATTTTTCTTAAAGTTCTCTTAAAGTGACAAAAATGTTGACCCTGCAGAATACTAACCAGAGCTGCCACAAATCATCAGGAAGGTAATGTTCAATTATGTGCACCATTTGTTCTATTCCACTGGGCCAAATTTAGAGTGTGATGTTAAGGTCAGTTGTTCTCCCCATCACTTCAGTATCAGTGTCCTAAAATGCACTGACCCTCCACTTGCTGGAATCCAGAGAAACACCTCCAACACCATAACTCATCTCAACGTGAAGTGTTCCACTGTGCTGTAGTTGGTTTTAGTCTCAAAGATCACCACTTTACCATAACATGACTACAAGTTTCTGCAATACTGGAGCTTTTCTGAATTAGCATTATTGACTGAGGTGCAATTAAGAGCCCCAGTAATGGTTAATGAAAGGTTAATGTTGAAGTGTGACGATAAGGTGTGAGGCTTAAAACACATGTATTGATTCGAAAGCTCAGTGGATGATTTCAGTCACGATAAAACAAATGCTTTTTTCTTTAATACACATTTTCACTAACCATTCTAAACAGTAGGACTAAATCCACAGGTTCACGTCTGGATAAAACCATCAGTCAGTGACCTTTGCTCTACATTGTATGTGTTGCCTCCCTAGCTTGATAGCTGGGATGCTGCAAATTATTTTTCTTGTCTGTGGTAAGAATTAAGCAGATAGACGTTTTGCTGGTGTTATCATCATAATAGCAGGATTTATTCTTCCTGTGTTCACGAGAATCCCATTATACCACAAATTCGATGCGCCATCTAGTGGCATAGCATGCCATAGCAGTGTAGTGGTATGAGCACCAACAGATGACTAAATTAATTAAAATAAATTAAACAATAAATAAAAAAATAAAATAGGGGTGTCTGTTTTTCTTTTATCTAATTTGTGTTATGGTTTCTACGTTTCCCTATTATAGCTAACTCTCTACACGGGAGAGTTTTTTCCGACAAACTACGTCGGAATACACGTACACTCGCCAGGCACTGCTGGAGATCCGTAAAAAAGAAATCTGCAGTGTTTCGGACAGCGAAGCAACAAAGACGCTAACAGAACTCAGACTACTTCGCCGGTCGGCCGCTGCTTCATCTGACTCGCCTACCACCCCACCCCCGGCAGGGCGGCAGAGGAAGCGGTGCGCGAGGACAAGGAAGAGGGGCAAGCGCGGAGGTATTCGGGCTAGGCTAGCGGCTAACCCGACTCGACCAGCCATACCATCTCTACTTCTATCAAACGTAAGATCGATCGACAATAAATTAGACCATATTAGACTGCTTAAATCAACTAATCGTACAGTGAGTAACTGTTGTGTGTTTGTTTTCACTGAGACTTGGCTGCATGACAACATCCCTGACTCCGCGGTACAACTGGAGCAGCTAACATGCTACCGAGCGGACAGGACCCTCGTAGACGGAGGAAAGACCCGAGGCGGC
>NC_024327.1:2945163-2948146 GCF_000523025.1 Cynoglossus semilaevis
GGGGGATGTCCACAAGCTGCTGAGGGACAGAGACAATGCCTTCAGAGCTGGGGATGAGGCTGGCCTGAGAACGGCGAGAGCCAACCTATCCCGTGGCATCCGGAAAGCAAAGAAACAATATCCACAAAAAATAACCTCACATTTCACAGACAGTAGGGACACGCAGAGCCTATGGCGGGGCATCCAGACCATCACGGACTACCAGCCCACGTCACCGATCTGCGAAAACAACACCTCCCTACTCAACAATCTAAACAGCTTCTTTGGACGCTTTGATATGCAAAACAGCACTAACCCACAGAAGACCCCACCACCCCCCCACGACCAGACCCTGTGCCTGTCTGCAGCCAGCGTGAAGAGGTCACTTACCAACATCAACCCACGCAAAGCAGCAGGACCAGACAACATCCCAGGTCGGGTGCTGAAGGACTGTGCGGAAGAGCTGAAGGATGTCTTCACAGACATCTTTAACATCTCACTGGAACAAGCCATCGTTCCAGCGTGCTTCAAAGCTGCCACCATCATCCCAATACCAAAAAAAACATCCCCATCCTGCTTCAACGACTACCGCCCCGTAGCACTGACACCCATCATCATGAAGTGCTTTGAACGGCTAGTCATGTCCCACATCAAAACCACCCTATCACCCACCCTGGACCCACACCAGTTTGCATACCGTGCCAACCGCTCCACGGAAGATGCAATCTGCTCTGCTCTTCACCCAGCCCTCACCCACCTGGACAAGAAAGACACATATGTGAGAATGCTGTTCATAGACTTCAGCTCAGCATTCAACACCATCATACCACAACAACTCATCAGCAAACTGGACCAGCTGGGTCTCAGCACCTCCCTCTGTCACTGGGTGCTAGACTTCCTCAGCCAGCGCCCGCAAGCAGTACGCGTCGGTAACAACACCTCGAGCACCATCACCCTGAGCACGGGAGCCCCCCAAGGCTGCGTACTCAGTCCTCTGCTCTTCACCCTACTGACACACGACTGCACAGCAACCCACAACTCCAACCACCTGGTGAAGTTTGCGGACGACACAACTCTGGTGGGTCTCATCACCAGGGGCGACAAGACTCACTACAGGAAAGAGGTGGACCTTCTTACCACGTGGTGTAAAGACAATAACCTCGTGCTGAATGTCAGCAAGACGAAGGAAATTGTCATCAACTTCCAGAGATGCCGCGCCGAACACCCACCACTGACCATCGACGGTGCTGCTGTGGAGAGAGTGAGCAGCACTAGATTTCTGGGGGTGCATATCAGCGAGGACCTCTCCTGGACCACCAACACCACATCACTGGCAAAGAAGGCACAACAGCGCCTCTACTTCCTGCGCAAACTGAAACGGGCAAACGCGTCACCACCCATCATGACCATTTTCTACAGAGGAAACATCGAAAGCATCCTTTCAAGCTGCATCACTGTGTGGGGCGGGAGCTGCACTGACTACAACAGGAGAGCCCTGCAGCGCATAGTGAACACAGCTAGAAAGATCATTGGTGCTCCACTCCCCTCACTAACGGACCTGTACACCACACGCCTCACTCGCAAAGCCATCACAATTGTGAGTGACGACACCCACCCTGCACACGGCCTGTTCAGCCTCCTGCCCTCTGGGAGGCGCTACAGGAGCCTCTCAGCCCGCACCACCAGACTCACTAACAGCTTCATTCACCAAGCTGTTAGGCTACTGAACTTGTACATATCCACCACTTGCACTGTTGAAATGCCATAAAATGCACTATTGACTTGTAATACAATGCACTATTACCACCTCAATTTAAAGTACATGTGAAGGTATTGACAATAAAGCTGACCTTGACCTTGATATGTTCACATAGGGAAAAAAGTTACAAAAAAAAAATCAGGAGGCTGAATTTGATTGGTCAAAGCATGTGTTTGGAAGCCAATTGACAACAATGCAAACAAATTTTCTTTTTTTATCTCAGTTCTGAGAGAATCTCTGTCAATGTTACAGATGGCAGAAAGGCAAAAACACAGATCCTTTCAGTACAACATTGCTTGTCCAGGAGAGTTTCACCATTACCTTTTTTTTTTAACCTGTGAGGCACAGAATTGATTTAGAGTGAGAGCATCATATTAAGTTTTAATATAATGGATGTGTGAATGCTACCTTGGAATGAGTATTGATAAAAAAGAGAATGAGATAACACCCCTCTGCCCCCCAATTCAGAGGACAAAAAAAGACAGTTGAGAGACTTTGAGGTATCTCACATGTTTGTCCTGGTACACGGAACATGGCCTCTGGTGTTACACCAACTCTGGAGGGATTGTGTTGTAGGATCTATTGATGATATCGAAAGAGCACCCAGTGTGGCGTCTATTCTGAACCCTGAGCTGAGGTAGACAAAAAGCAGTGGCATCAATTCTAGAGCACAAATAAGGAAGGTAAGTGTTGAGGAGAGTGCTGGCACTAGTCTCTACATAACCTCTTGCCCCGACACAAAGCAGTGGTTTGAAACTCTCAGAGGAGCTGCATACAGACCTAAATGGTCATGTAGGGGAAGGGAACAGAGGAGATGAGGAAGTGATAGGTAGGTTTGGTGTTAGGGAGAGAAACTTGGAAAGACAGGCAGTGGTAGATTTTACAAAGAGAATGGAAATGGCTGTGGTAAACACCTATTTCCAAAAGAAAGAGGAACACAGGGTGACTTACAAGAGTGGAGGCAGGTCCACACAGATAGATTATATTCTATGTAGAAGAGGTAATCTGAGGTAGATTAGAGACTGTAAAGTGGCGGCAGCCGAGAGTGTAGCCAACCAACATCAGATGGTAGTGTGCAAGATGATGATGGAGGTGACAAAAAGGAAGAGAGTGAAGACAGGGCAGAAGATCGAGTGGTGGAAAGAGTAAAAGAGGAAAGAGACATGTTGTGAAGACTTCAGGAAGGAAATAAGGGCAGTTCTGGGCCGTGTTGAGGAATTCCCAGATGATTGGGAGACTACAGCT
>NC_024327.1:2949655-2954418 GCF_000523025.1 Cynoglossus semilaevis
TGGTTTGGACATGTGCAGAGGAGGGACAGTGGATACATTGGTAGAAGAATGTCAGAGATGGAGCTACCAGGTAGGAGACAAAGAGGAAGGCCAAAGAGGAGATATATGGATGCAGTGAGGGAGGACACGCAGATAGTTGGAGTCAGAGTAGAAGATACAGAGAACAGGGAGGGATGGAAATCAATGATTTGCTGTGGCAACCCCTGAAAAAAAAGGGACAAAGTCAAAAGAAAAAGAAGAAGAGAGGAGCTGCATACATATAGATAGGCTTGTCTGCATACTAATTCCAGGCAGATAAAATTCCAAGCACTAAAACCCTCAATGTCACATGCAAATCACTCCTCCCGTTTAATTCCACGGACACAAACTGTCAAATACTCCAGTGATCGGCCCTGCAGGAAGTATGACAGCAGCACTGATTAAAAGAGAGATGGGGGGAGGTGGGGGGAAGAAGGGGGGTAAAAGAAAATTACAGCCACAGTCCGACACTGCATTTCACAGAAACCGTTTTCCTGTCTCATCCAAAATATGGTGTTTGATTAAAACAGATTGCACCTCGTGTCTGATTGAGACGTGGCAGCCAGGTTTCACTAATATTCTCCGGCAGAATGTTATTGTTGTCTTTTGCTTTGCTCTTCACCACATATTTTAATAAAGTTCTAACTGGTCTGGGTGGGAGAAGATAAATCGAGCTTGGCATCTGGAGATGTAAAGTTTACTGCTGTGTCTTCCCAGAAAATAAATTACCTTAATTTTCTTCCCTCAGAAAGTAGAGAAAGTGGGCAAGGTAAGGCAGTGAGGGAATGTTCCTTCAATGTCATTTCAAGAGCAATAATTTCTGTCCTGCCTCAGAACGGGATAACAAGGTCAGTCTGTACCAAAAACACTGTTATTCTTTGTAGCTGCAACAAAGACGCCAATTGTTGAAGACCACGAAGAGTTAAAAATAAGTCATATTTATTTAAATTTCTATAAAATATAAAGCAAATTGAAGTTTTTGAAGAGACAAAAAGTAGAAACTGCTGATAATGATTGGTTCTGGCAACGGTGAATGCTTTTATGTAAATGCCTCAACCTAAAATGTGACCTGGAAACAAAGGCAACTTAGTGGTGAGTGTGCAGCTAAATGCATTAGTGGATCAATGAAACGCTCATCTTCCCTCGCTGGGGTTGCTGTAGTAACTGGCCTGTAAATGCATTGCAAAAAAAAAAAAAAGGGTAGAAATAAAGGCAGCATATGTCAGATGGTTTTTGATGTTTCTTAATGTTCACATTCTTGCTGTGGTGTGGTTTATGTAGTGGCTCCTAATACAAGCAAAAACATGACAAGAATGATCACCATAATATAAGAATACTAATAATAGTGTTAATGTCTATAAATATGTAAATGTAAATTATGCTGTTGTGATATTGTAACACTGGAAGTAAATACAGTAGCCTACCTGTTGTTTAAGCTAAATATTATACTAATTGTACTGTATACTACAAGCCACAAAAAGAAAATATCACCCTAATGACACAGCATTGGGACATACATCAGTACGTTGCAAAATAGTAGATCTGTTAACAGACAATAGTTATATAGATATAACCCTCCTGTTGTCCTCGGGTCAAAATGACCCGCCACTGTGTTAAAAACGAAATAAAAATCCCCTAAACGATATTTTTCGTTTAGGGGATGAAATTTGATGACTTTTCCTAGATTGACCCCAACATTAGAAAAAGTTAATTGTTGCCTTTATTTATATTTCCATGTAAGCTGTACAAAAAAGGTACAAATATTGTCTTCAGGTCAAAATTACCTGACAGTCAAATTGAGTTGAAATCACACTCACAGAGTTAGTTACACTCCATAGAATGTGAGAATGTTTTAGTTCTGTCTCAGATCAATCAGTAGCAGACGTGGTCTTCTCGCGGACTGCACTGCCTGTGACCTGATCTGACCCAAATGTAACAATATTGCCCCTTTGTCTGTGTGGACTCCCAGAGGCTATAAAGGTGAGCAGATGACAGTACCCCGAATTCTTTCTGTGCTGAAGCCATGAGTGCGGGTTATAACGTTGACCAGGCTCGAGAGCTGATTTTTTCAGATGTCCAACAAGACTTCCCTGATTCAGAAGAAGATGGGGAGAATTACAACCCAGAGCATGATGAATCATCTTCAGAAGAAGAAGAAGAAATCCCTGAATCTGAAAGAGAGACTTTCCTTTCAAAAAACGTCAAAATAACATGGTCCTTGGCAGCATATGACAAACACGGCAGGGTGGCAGAACAAAATGTCATGAGGATGACCCCAGGACCCACAAGATATGCCGTTTCACATGCCCATGACATTGTCACAACACTCAGACTGAGACTGACCTGCATGCCAACTTAGGGCTGCATTCAAAACTCCTTTTTGCACATTTCTATTCTTTCCTAAGCTATAGAAATACTATACAAATATTGCTTACCAACTACACAGTAAACAATAATACAATTGACAGTGTCATAGCAACGAGTGTTGTCTTGAATAAATGCAGTCTTTCTGCCAGATGAAGAAGGAAAACTCAGGTATTCACACAATTTGTGGTGAATGACAAGTTGTTTCTTCAAGCAAAATAAGACTTGGTGTTTAAAATGTAAGCTGCTTATATTGGGGTTTAGTGAAGACTGGTCATTTTGACCCAGAGGACACGGGGTGTATACAGAATATGAGGACAACAGGAGGGTTAATCAAAAAGAAAAAAAAAGTAAGATAAAAAAACCTATGAAAATGTTCATTGACAATTGAGAGGTTGTCTTATTTTTTTATTGTCTTTTAAACATGTGTATCAGTTCATAAACTACAGAGATATATTTCCACAGTTGACCACAGTGGCTCTGTCCAGTTTTTATGTAGAATAGCTGTCCACACATGTCATACACAGCTATACTGACGCAACCGTATAGACAAAAAAAGCAAAAAGAAAAGACCCTCAGCTTTGTCTTTGTGTCCTTCAATATGAGTCAGTCTCATTGGTCTCAAGCTGAAGAAGGAGTCCTATCGAGCCTGGTTGGTTCGGGGAACTCCTGAGGCAACTGACAGGTATAGGCAGGCCAAGCGGACTGCAGCTCGGGTGGTTGAGGAGGCAAAAACTCAAGTCTGGGAAAAGTTCGGGGATGCCATGGAAGAGGACTATTGGTCGGCCTTGAAGAAATTCTGGCAAACCGTCCAGCGCCTCAGGAGGGGGAAGCAGTTTCCCACCAACACTGTTTACAGCGGAGGTGGGGAGCTGTTGACCTCGACTAGGGATGTTGTCGAGCGGTGGAAGGAATACTTTGAGGATCTCCTTAATCCCACTGACACGTGTAGAGGAAGGCTGAGGACCCGGTGGCTGATCCACTCATCTTCCGTGCTTGAGTCACCAAGGTAGTCAAGATGCAACTCGGTGGCAAAAGCGCCGTAGATGAGGTCCACCCTGAATACCTCAGGTCTCTGGATGTTGCGGGGCTGTCTTGGTTGACATGTCTCTGCAACATCACGTGCAGAGACATGTCAACTGTCAAGGGCTACTAGCGGGGAAATATCTGGGAAAATACAAAAAAAAAAGACAAAACAAACTGTATAAACTAATTTGTCAATTTACTTTTGTTAACCGTTTCCATACATTTGAGTTACTTTCTGTTCTTTTTTCTATACATTGATTTTTTTTTAACAAATGTCTTCAAAGTGGGGAGAACTCCAACAGACGACTGGCAAGCTGGGGAGCTATAAGTAAGCCTACGCCAGCACACTGCCTCTCACCGCGAGCAACTCCAGAGTAGAAGAGAGTCCAGCCTCTCTCAAGGAGTTGGGTCCCAGAGCCTAGTCTGTGCGTCGGTATCGTTCAACCTCCCGCACGAGCTCAGGCTCTTTTCCCCCAAGCGAGGTGGCATTCCATGTCCCCATAGCCAGAGTGGTTGTCCAGGGTTTGGGACGTGGGGGTCCCCGCTCACAACCGCCACCCAAATCACAAGGCACCGTACCCTTGTGGGCCTTCCTGCGGGTGGTGGGCCCACTGGAAATCAGGCTCACGTCGCTTGTTCGGGCTGAGCCCGGCCGGGTCCCATGAGCAAGGACCCCCGGGCCTGGCTCCAGGGTGGGGCCCCAGTAACGTCAATCCGGGCAACGTGAACCTCTTTGATGTTGTTGTTTTCTTCATCAGGAGGGGGATTTGAACTGCTGTTTGTCTGATCCGTCACCTAGGACCTGTTTGCCTTGGGAGACCCTACCAGGGGCATTAAGCCCCTGACAACATAGCTCCTAGGTTCATTCGGATACTCAAACTCCTCCACCACGTTAAGGTTGCGGTTCAAGGAGGGGAAATACAGGTCCAATGCTTAAAAAAAAAAAAAATCAGTATTGGCTACAGGCTGTTAGATTTCAGTGGTTTTCACATTTGGTTGGGTCTGCAGCAGTAATTTTGACAGCCCTAGAGAAAAAAGCTTTCCCGAGCACACACATAGCCCCACACATTCAAAGAGAATTCTCTTCACACCAACTTTCTAAAACACCTCTACTCCCTGGGAACAATGGGAAATCTCCCAATCCACATTCACAGGGAACCCCAGCTCCACCAATTCCTTTTGATCTCAGCAACTAAAGGGCCATAAACATGTCCGTCAACACTGCAGAATCATGGAGCAGCAGCGCTACATAGTGGCGACTGCAGACATAACCATAATACAAGAACAATAATATGAATGGCCACAAGAGGCCTAGCCTCTCTTTTCCATTGGCCTACAACATTTAAACACACACC
>NC_024327.1:2955848-2968881 GCF_000523025.1 Cynoglossus semilaevis
TTAAACTCCTCCACCTGAGGCAGGACTTCCTCCCCAACCCGAAGGGTGCAAACCACCTTTTTCCGGTCGAGAACCATGGCCTCGGACTTAGAGGTGCTAATTCTCATCCCAGCGGCTTTACACTCGACTGCAAACCGCCCCAGTGCATGCTGCAGGTCCTGGTTCGAAGAGGCCAACAAGACCACATCATCCGCAAAAAGCAGAGATGAAATCCGGTGGCTACCGAACTGGACCCCACCTGACACCTGGCTGCGCCTAGAAATTCTGTCCATAAAAATAATGAACAGAACCGGTGACAAAGGGCAGCCCTGTCGTAGTCCAACATGCACCGGGAACAGGTCTGACTTACTGCCGGCAATGCGAACCAAGCTCCTATGTTTTATGTTATTTCGTGATAAGTTTTACGTTTTTTCGTGATAACTTTCACCTTACAGTGGTCCCTCGCTATATCGCGGTTCTACTTTCGCTCCCTCAGTACATGGCGTATTTTTTAATCCAATCTTTAAACATTAAAAATGTTTTAATTTCCAATATTTTCATTTTTCTAGCCTACAAGGGAAAACAGTATTTAAATAAATGAAAAGGCATTTTGCAACACAAATACATACAGGGTAATACATATACATATATGTACTGTCCATATGGTGAGCATTTATTAATGTAGGGTACCTCAATTGGACACATGATGACACTGTGGTTGTTGTTCGACTGTTGATAACAGTGTGGGGACGTTCGTGAAAGGTAAATATATACGTAAATCATATAATAACTATCTCGACTCCACTTCGCAAATTTTCCCATTTTGCGATGGGTCTTGAAACGCAACTACCGCAATACGAGAAGGACCGGTGCATTTCGTGATAACTTTCTCGTATTTCATTACGTGATGACTGTTAAGCACATTAAGTTTGCTTTGTACAAGAAATGTGCTCTATAAACAAAATTGAATTGAATGAAATGATGAATGAAAGCCCCCCTGCGAGGCAAGAATATGGCTCGTTTACACTATTCAATTGAATTGTAATATATGCTTGGCTTGAGGTTTGGTTAGATTTTGCAATTATTGGGCTCAGTTGATGAGATTCATATTAGTATGCATACACTTAGAAGGATTGATCAACTGGAGGGCCACGGCTCCATGGATACAAGCTGGATACGTTGTCACCCACAGTACGAGTTATCACGTAATTATGTGATAAGTTTTACGTTATTTCGTGATAAGTTTCACGTAATGTGACACACATGCGACTATAGACCGTGTTTACAGTATCGGCAATAGATATAGCCATGTATGTTGAAAAGAGTGGACGTGATTTGTTTGTTTTTGTAACTCTCCAAGAATAAAGATACATGTGATTAAAAAATACACCAAACTCCATTTATAACATCTGCAAACGGTCCTCTGGAGCATTTACAGTCCTAATCACTGATATAAAGCCTTCTTTAATTCAAAGTGTTTGTTGTTTTTCTATGTATATAACCATTCTTTTGGGAGGAAAATCAATGATAGAACAGAACAAGAGACCCTGCATATCAGTGTCAACATGGTTTGTGTAAACTAATAAAATTTTAAATATTGTATCTGATTAATTGCAGGGTAGCTGTGGATTAATCATGATTATTGATGATTATTCCTGACAAACAAACATTCCTAAATATGATGAAATACAACAGGAACTGTAGATTTATTTGCGTAATGCCCGTTTTGTCTACCCACATGATGGAATTTTTAATTTGAAAAAATCTCACAAAAATATCCCGTAGTATAACTTAATGATGAAATTATTCATCATACAGTTGGTGAAGTTCAGTCATTATTTTGAGATGATTTTGAATTCTGGATGCTTGGTAAAACAAGAATGTCATGTATGAAGGACTCAGGAAGTAGGCAGGACGCAGAAGCAGCATTATAGAGACAGAGCGATCAGTTCCAGAAAGTTTGTTTACAATTTCTAAACTTAAGTTCCTTTAGAAAAGCAAGGTATCTGGTCCAGACAGGAACAAGCAACACAGAGGACCCACAAGCAGGAACAATCAGGACACAGAAACAAAGACCACAGATCAAAATTCAGCAATGATCAAACAAAGACTGAGGGCAAGAGTGAGGTATTTATAGCCAGGGTGACACTAGTAAGACTAATCAACAAGGCATCACAGGGCACAGGTGAGTGTGATGACATGGATTAACACAGAGAACCAGACCTGACAAAGACTTCCCCAGTGTGTTCAAATAACAACATATGTAGCAACTACACCTTAGTGCAAGTCATTGGACAATGGAATTATTGGATATACAGTGTGTGCAATTCTGCCCATGCAATAAAATGTGTTAAAGATTTGAATCAGATGAATCTTAATACATTTGACTTATATGTAATTTTGACAGCCCTAGAGAAAACACATTCACATCACCATTTTTTGTCTGAAAGTCCATCTGTAAATTCAACAGACACAATTGCCTTTAACTGTACTGGTGTGGTAGCAACCTTGTTTTTTTTTTTTCTGGTCCAACACTTATTTGTCATCCTCTTTGATTGTTACTATTTCAATCCAATTTTTGACAACTGCCTGTACATTGCATTCAGAAAATTTAAATTCATGGTAACTAGCCTTTGAAAAAAAAGTGTTGTTGGTGAGAACAAATGATCAAATCTTTAACATACAAACATTTTGTATGTTAAATTCCTTGGAATTTTTTGGTCAACTTTGATTAAATTCAATGAAGAGAAGAGATGAGAATTCAATTTTTCTAGCAAGTATGAAATTATCTGGAAGTACATATTTTTATGTTTAAAAAATGTATGTAAATATATGCATGCTTTTTAAGAACTTCATGTTAAGACGTGAGCTAAACTTGAAAGTGTGAACATCGACTTAATTATAACGTACAAGTGGATTTTCGAGCCTGGTGTTCTTCAACCTGTATAACACAATTATAACTTTTCTGCTTATGTTAACTTTTGAATGGTTCAGAAAATTAAAATAACCTTAAGGAGTATTTTAATAAAAGGGTATAATTTTATTAATCGCGTTCCAAATATTATATACAATATGCTTATCTGTGCAGCACTTAGTGAGTGGGTCCACATGATATGATTGAAAGATTCTTGCTATGTTTCGATCTGGGTCACAACACCAGTTGAAAGATTATTGGTATAATCAATCTGGTTAACGGCCCAGTTGAACAATTTGGCTCTTCTTCGTTCATGAGCACGACACCAATTTGAGGATTTCTTCTCCCCGTAGTCAAAGCACCAAAATTGAAGAAATCACCTCGTAGGTATTCCCAGGTAAGGAATGAAAACAGTTGGTAGATGGTCAATTTGTTTAATAACAAAACAAACAAACAGGTCCAGTGACAGAGCAAAATAAATGACTGGAGAAGTATTCAAGAAAATCTCGTACAACAGTTGTTATAATGCAAATTTAAGAATAACTCCTAGAATAACGTCTAAGAATAACTTCCTCTCAAGAATAACTTCCAATGCATCATAAGTGGTTTGCACTTTTAAACCTGTCCGGGGGGAGTGGTGTTCGACTTCCCAGGTGTGTGTTTAAATGTGGTAGACCAATGGAGGAAGGAGGTTGTGCCTCTTGTGGCCAATCATATTACCATGGTTGTGCCTGCAGTCACCACTATGTGGCGTTACTGCTCCATGATTCAGTGGTGTTGGAGGACATGTTTATGAACCTTTTGTCACTGAGCAAGGTGTTATTACAAAGGAAGTGGACGGAGCCTTGAGGTCTGGCCAACAACCGGGGGTTATGTGGATTAAAAGGAGTGGACGGAAGTCTCCCCATTGTTTCCATGGACAAACAACAGGGGAGTTGGTATGAAGAGAATTTAGAAGAAAGTGGTGTGTGTGCTTGGGAAGGCCTTTGGTGTCTTAGCAGCTTCCTGCTTTCAGACTCAAACCAAGTGTGAAAACCACTTAAATCTAACAGATTTTATGAGTTTGCAGGATTTTACTGATTAGGTGTTAAATATTCATTACAGGCTTCAGACTCTCTGATTAGTCCTGCTTTAAGTGAACATTATTTTACCCATGTAGGTGACAGTGGGAGTGGAATCACAGTTACAGCATACACTCCAGGTGGACACAGAGAATGTATCCCTTGGAATGGTGGACTTCCAGGTCACAGTGTCAGTGTGACAGGGAAATGGATTATTGAATAAAATGCAATGCAACAAATTAATCTAGTGTGTGTGTGTGTCTGTGATGATTCTACACATTGTCAACTGGTGCTATGTGATTTGGCTAGAATGCATCAAAGGACAAAAGAACGCTAATTGTAAGTCCTCTGCAAATTTTGTCACTGAGGATGAGCTCATTTTCTCAAACACGGCTCCCCTCCACATAATTCTGCCAATGGAGTGAAGCACAGTGGTCATTAAGTGTCATTGTAGGGAGCTAACTGTGGGTATGCACCTCTCCCCCACTGTCCTCTCCAACCCAAACCCCCTCGACCCCTCCTTCTGTCCTCCTCTTCCTCTTTACTCCTCCTCATGTCCTACGTTTTTCTTCTTCCACTGCAGCTCCTGCTCTGCTTGAAACACTTGGATGTAGCACCGTCAAGCAGTTTTTTCCATTTTTCTATATTTTGATTTTATCAAGACCCTAAGAGTATTTCAAACAGAACCTCATGGGAGATTGTGACAGAAATGGTTTCTCTCTTTTTTTCCATTAGAGGAGATTTTTTTTCCAAGAAGATATCATTACAAAACCACTCCACTGCGTTACCACGAATAAGGCCCTTATGACAACAGCAAACAACAAAGACATGTTGGTGCCATGAGTGCCATTAATTCATAAAGGAAATCTATTTCTCCTTGGGTGAGGGAGTATTTATTGCAACTACAGCCTGGAGGGTGGAGTGCACAGCTCTCTGCTACAGGCCCAAATGGATTTTCAACTATGGGCCCTAAACCTTTCAAACCCCAGCTGAATAGCAGTTCAAGGTTGCCATGCCAACGTTATCCAAAGGGACATTTCAACTGCATCAGAAAGAAAGCTTGGCCAGATGTCTGCAACAATTTGTCCTGAAAGGATTCACCATCCAACATGCTCATTAGAGCACAGCAATCAGAGGAACGGGGAGATGTGGCTCTTCACTGTGCTTGGCCCCTTTCTCCATCTCTCCATCCGTACAGTTTTTTTAACCCTCATGTTACCCTCAAATTTTCAAACATCTATTATCCTTAGGGTCAATTTGACCCCAGCCATTTAAATCTCAAGAAAAAAGATTATAATTCAAAATATTACCCAACATTTTGTGTCAGGTACTTCAGGTTTCTTTGTTGTTAACATAAAAAGCCCTTCCAATATAACAGCCCCCCCACACACCCCCCATTTATCCAAAACACCAAATATATGACTATACGAAAATAGGAAAATAGCCATTAAATCTCACTGATTGATCTAAAACTGGAAACAAATATATTGTTGCTACTTCAGTACTGTTAGATTTCAGTGGTTTTCACATTTGGTTGGGTCTGCAGCAGGAAGCTGCTAAGACACCAAAAGGCTTTCCCAAGCACACACAGTCACATAGCCCCACACATTCAAAGAGAATTTTCCCAAATTCTCTTCACACCAACTTTCTAAAACACCTCTACTCCCTGAGAACAGTGGGAGATCTCCCAATCTACCTTCTCACAGGGAACCCCAGAGCCATCCATTCCTTTTGATCTACATGACCACCTGTGGTTGACTGGACTTCATGGCTCGGCCCACTTCCCTTGTGATAACCCCCCACTCAGCAACAAACTGCAGGTATCACATGATACAAGAACAATAAGAACAATAATATGATTAGGCACAAGAGGCCAAGCCTCTCTCTTCCATTGGCCTACAAGATTTAAACACACACCCGGGAAGTCGAAATATATAAGTGTATATAAGTGTAAACAACTAATGATACTTTAGAAGTTATTCTTGAGAAGTTAGAAATTATTCTTGAGAGGATTTGCGTATTAACAACTGTTGTACAAGATTTCCTTGAATACTTCTCCAGTTGTTTATTTTGCTTTATTGTTGGACCTGTTTTGTTTGACGTTTTGCTTTTAAAATGAATTGACCATCTACCAGCTGCTTACATTCCTTGGCTGAAGACACCTCGCACAGCAAGAATCTTTCAGTACCTTCATATCATCTCTCAATACAGATTTCTGTCATTTATAACATGTTATAAGAGAGGCAATTTTGGTTATCAATCATACTTATCCTCCGGGTGTCATGTCTGTCTGTTTCCTTTTCCTGCTGTGTGGGGTAATCTTTGTGATCACACTCAGCTGTCTGTAATTAGCTTCACTTGTGTCACCTGGTCCTCCCTGTGTATATATACCTCTCTCCCTCACTCTGCCCTTGTTGGATCATTGTGATTGTAGTTGGATCAGTGTGTAGGTTAGTGACTGTCTTTGTGAGCGCTGTCTTTGTAAGTGCTGTATCCTTCATGCCAGTGTTGTGTCGAGTTTTTTGTTGTAGCTGTTCCTAGTTTGTTCCTGAGCAAGTCTGTTGCTGTGCTCAACTCTCTTCGTGTTTTCAGCTCTGCTCGACTTTGTGTATGCTTCTGTCCTGGTTTTTGGAATTTTGCTCTTCACATACCAGAGTACCAAATACTAGTACACAAGCCCAGAGTGCCATTTTGCAACTGTCAGTGTAAAAATAACAAGCATGCGAAATTATATATTTAAATACATAAGTCGCAAATCCAGGCAAAGGATGGAAAAAAGTGCAACTCAAATTTATGCACCTGCCTACTTTTGTTTAAGTAATTATTGCACACTTTCTGTAAATCCTATAAACGTCATTTCACTTCTTAAATATCACTGTGTTTGTTTGCTATATAATATATTTAATTGAAATTGCTGTTCCGAACAACCAATGTGTCACGATGACAGTCGGGACTGTCATTTCCTGTGTTTTCCTGTGTTTTCTTGTGTTGTGTACTCTCTCTCTGTATAGGGGGCGTGGCACATCTCTCTGACTCTGCCGGACTAATCGCCGTGGCACACCTGCCGTTCCTCAGCACCTGCCACCAATCAGCCTATCAGTCCGACAGCATAAGAGCCCTGGCATTCCTCCCACTAGTCGTCAGATCGTCTGTTCTGCTGCAGTGGAGACGAACACTGATTTCGATTTGACTATAATTCTTGTGATTACTTTGGAAGTGCGCTTGAAAAATAAATCCTTGTGTTTCTCCTTACGTTGTCTGAGCCTGCATTTGGGTCATCTCAAGGTTAAACATGACACAATGATACATAGGAAAATCTAGAAAATGATTAGGGGTGCCCAAACTTTTTCATACGACTGTATATATATGGTTGTCAAATTAGTAACTTATTAATGTTGATTAATTTGTGAAATTAATAGAATTGGAATGCATTTTAACATATGGGCAAAATGACACACACTGTATATCCAACAATTCCAACATCCATCTGCTTAATGATGCTCAGTTCCGAAACTTGTAGTTGTGAAATCAATTCTATGTCCATGGTTGATGCATGGTTGAAGCTTTCTTATAAAGGCAGCATGTTTAATCATGCTCAAATGACCATAACAAACATATATATATATATATATATATATATATATATATATATATATATAGCCTTCTTTTATTTACTATTTAAAATATTGATTAAGTTTGGTGGACTGTACTTTAAAAATGGCCAACAAACCATCTCACACTATAACCCAACAGGCAGCCCCTACTGATACCATTGATAGGAAGTAGCATTGTAAGAGCCACTTCCTGCCTCCAGTCTTCAAACTCAAACTGTTGACTTTTCCGCCAGAAGAACTGTTACCAATCAAGCCTTTGTTTCAGCTGTGCTGATGTCGCAGGCTCAAAGACAAGTTGGCTTTTTCTTGATAGCACAAATGTATTAACGTCTCTTTGTCAGAAACATACAGAACATCAGGCAACATCACAGAATAACGTTCTCTCTCCAGCTCTGAGTTATGTTACTTCTACTCTATTGGCTGGAGTGCTATTAACCTACCTAAACTTTCTGTTGTACCACTGCCGCCTAGTGGACTGGCTGGGGTAGTTGCAAATATCCTAAACTGACTGCATGAGTTCTGTACTACTTTAACAGAAAACCCAGTGTTTAACCCCTTTTCTTTTCACCAGCCAATCATATTGTACTGAGGCCGCTACACTGAGATAACAGTCTGAATAAAATGGCAGACAGCTAAGGAAGGAAAGTGAGGAAAGTGAACTAGTTGTCATTGTGACACTAGTCACACCACTGCACACAACGAAATGTGACCTCTGCTTTTAACCCACCACCAAACTGAACAGTGGGCAGCTTTAAGTGCCCTGGGAGCAGTGTGTGGGGACGGTGCCATGCTCAGAGCACCTCAGTGGTAACTTGGCAGCTGGTGAACCTGAAGCCTTCTGGACCCAAGTCTACTTCCTTAACCACTAAGCCACCACTGCCTTAGTGAATTAGTTGTTTATACAGTTAGCTGATTAGGAGTTGGATTTGCATTGTGCTGCACCATGGGATCCACACAGAGATGTGGAGCTCTGGAGCTGCAGCTACCAAACTCATTTCCTTTCCTTATTCTGTTTGCAAAAAGCAAAACTCAAGAAAGTTATGGGCCACTGACAGATCCCTGGCAAACGTAACAGTATCTCACGTGAACTTGTATTGCGTTACACAAAGTGACACAAATCTGTCAGCGCAGTAATGTGTCACTGACGATCAGTGTATATAAATAAACTGTAAGTTCCAAAATGGTGTGTGTGTTCTGTCATGGCTTTATTCTCATGTTGAGGTCTATGGGGATTTTTATTTGTTCCAATGCCATTAGTGGCCATTGGGAAACATTTGCAAAATACCCCCAACCTCAAAAAAGTTCAAATAAATTTGAAATAAAATTTGTGTCATTTTTGTGTGAAAACATTCACAGAGAGGAGGGAAACAAATGTGAACCATGTCAACTGCTGTCCCTGATTCAGAGGTTATAGAAATATATACGTAGAATGTTTTTTTTGGTCCTACAATGTCAAAATAAACATTTACAGACTTTTTCATGATTTCAAGGACTACAGTGAACCTCTTGTTTCTGTTCATCTGACCTCCATTAGTTCCGCGCTATTACCTTAGGCAATGAATAAATCCTTGTTTTAAATTTGACAGCACAAATATCATCCCCATAATTTGGAAGGGCATCCCAACAGGCCTTCCAGTCACTGCCTCAGCATGGATCCAAACAAAGACCGGTGGCATTTTTCTCTGGCAAATTAGACTCTGTTACACAGGGACTACCACCGTGTGTACAGGCAGTAGTGGCAGCAGCACAAGCAGTACATGCAGCAGCAGAAGTAGTTTTGTATCACAAATATCATTTCTAGTTCCTGAATATCCATTTCAGGTTATTCACATGGATTTAATACAATTGAATAAGGATAAAGGATATGAATACTGTTTGGTAATCATAGACGCTTTAACAAAATGGGTTGAATTGTTTCCATGTAAGACACCAGATGCTATTACTGTGGCAAAAGCCATATGTAAACGAATAATACCAACTTTTGGTGTTCCAGAGATCATCAGAAGTGATAACGGAACACATTTTGTGAATCAGATTATAGATAGAGTAGGAGGAAATTTGAAAATAGATCTCAGAAGACACACAGTATATCATCCACAGTCAGCCGGACTAGTGGAAAGAACTAATGGAACTGTAAAAAATAAGCTAATAAAGGCAATGTGTGAAACAAAAAGGACATGGACAGAGTGTGTAGATTTAGTACAACTAAATGCACATATTACCAGCAGAAGGTATTAATTTGACACCATTTGAAATGTTGTATGGAAGAAACTTCCGTATTCCAGATTTTGACCTTAAGGAAAGAGATGGCCCAGATTCAGACTGGACATTAGCAGACTATATGCAGCAAATGTTAACACAGAAAGAAGTGCAAAGAACAAATTGCTGTCCGACAATTTCTCTTCCACAGGAGATGAGACCAGTGAAGCCTGGTGACTGGGTGTTTGTGAAGGCCATAAAGAGAAAGTGCTGGTCGAGCCCCAGGTGGGAGGGTCCATACCAAGTGATACTAACAACGCCAACTGCAGTGAAGGTTGCAGAAAGGAACGTCTGGATCCACCTGAGCCACTGCAAAGTACGAGACTTGGACGATCTGTCTTCCTGTCCTGGTATGGGGAAGTCTGACTACAAAGAGGAGTAAGTAGGATAGACTTACTCGTCTCAAGGCATCGGCTGCGTCAGTAAAGAGTTAAGCACATCCCATCAGTTTAGGGGAGCGGCAGACGTACTCAGTGATGGCCTGAGGATCAACGTATCGAATTGTAGTATCAACACTTGTTGTTGTATACCTTTTCTAAGAAACATGGCAGAACGAGTCCTTGAGAAAGCAGTTGGAGCATACTTGTTTGAAACTGACTATCAAAGACTAACAGGCTAAGACCCAGACCACAATGGTCCTTATGATGACGTGAAGATTGTTGACACTCATGTAAGATTCCAATGTTGAAAATCTGTTTGAAATGATATTGTGATGATGAACTTGTGATGTGTTAACTTTGACAAACAGGAGGGAAATGTAAATAGAATTTATAGTTAGTTACCAAAGTGTGTTAAACCAAAGTGTGGTGAACCATAAACTGTTATCTATCTAAGTGTGGTAAATAATGGTCTGCTGGACAGGAGTAGATACCCCTAAAAGGATTTTTACTATGCAGGTAAATAAAGGATGAGGTCTGTTTATCATCAAGTATGGGGATCAGATGACCTTTGCCCTGGGAGTAAAACTCAAAGAAAAAAACAACTGCCCAGTACTTGTGAAACTTTCTCAATAAAAGGAGCTGTAGTCCTCATACACTTTGAGACTTAGGTGAGCCAACTCTGCGAAGCTGTTGGTCTCTCTGCTCCCCCTAGCAGCGAGTAAAAAGTACAACGTTGTCAGGTGTGGTTCTTTTCAGGTCATTCTATCTGCGGCAGATAGATGACAACAGTGGTGACTGAATAACGTAATTTTCGGCACCAACAACAGGCCATAAAGTTGACATCTCCAACATGGAAGGGTGCAACATATACTTCTGATATGCTAATTGGTGCAGCTAAACTGGTTGAAAACAGCATGGAGCACAGAATAAGATCTGTCACAGACCATGACATGTTTGACAATGACTATATGGTGAGAGGCCTAGATGTAGGTGTAAACAAGCACAGTGTCAAACACAGAGAACCAAGATAGAAAGGGAAACAGACATAGATCTAATAATGTTTGTAGGAAATGTGGTAAACGAGGCCACTGGGTGCCGCTGAATTCACCTAACACTAGTGTGTAGTGTCAAAAACTAATACTGTCAGGATATTTCTTCAACACTAAATAGTGTTCAAGTTATATTGACACTATGGCGAGTGTTAATTATAATTTAATATAAAAACATTTTATAGTTGATTTAATTAGAAAGATACTACTCCTAAAAACAGTACTATTTCCAAAAACAATACATGCCACTTGAATTTACAAAGAAACGCACTCAATTGCAATTTAAAACAGATTTTTATTTCAAACAAACACCACATAAAACAGGCTTTGCCACAACAAAGTCAGAAAATATGACAATGTCTACAGGCCCACTGCCCACTTAGCGCACCCCAGAGACGGCAGTTTAGAGACAAGTTGTCCGCAGTGAAAGCAAGCGATAAGATTTTATTACAGCTGCAGAACTTTAAATAAAAGCAGAGCGCCATAAAAGGTGGAATGCTGTCAGGTTTATTCTAACATATATGACGACAAAGTAACAACACAAAAGACGTCTTGATTTTTTACTTGCAAGGGGAGAGTGCAGCTTACTCTTCTGGCAGCTTCCTCATCAACTCCGAATAGCCACACCCTTCCTCTGCACTTTTATTGAATTTATAAAAGTATCAGATTACATATCATGTGATCGTGTGTGAGTATATGAATGGGTATGGAGTAAGAAGGTGGGTGTGACTGTGTCTGGTAATTTCTCCATCAGTCTTGAGCACACTAGATTATAATATGAGAAGCAAACTGTTTCTTAAAGCGACAGTACAGCATGAAGCAATGATAATAAATTAAATTCTTCCAACAAATGCAGAGTTACAAATTCATTTTTTCAGTACCAGGCAGATGCTTCAGCCATTAAATATGACAGACTGCACCATGACAGGTGAACTACATGTGGAGTGGGTACAACAGGAAATATTTTATTTAACCTGGGCTTTCATTAGCATTCATATATGCCCTTCATGTTGCTGCTACGAGATCCGTGAAGTCACTCATAATTTTTCTGAATGTTTTTCAGTTATAATCCATTTAATTCTCGATTCCAGGTGAAAGATTCTTGCTGTATTTTGATCCAGGTCACGGCACCAGTTGAAAGATTCTTGCTGTGCGAGGTGTCTTCAGGCAAGGAATGGAAACAGCGGTAGATGGTCGATTAGTTTTAATCACAAAAACATCAAACAAAACAGGTCCAACAATAAAGCAAAATAAAACGACTAGAGAAGTATTCAAGGAAATCTCGTACAACAGTTGTTAATAAGCAAACCCTCTCAAGAATAACTTCTTACAAATACATTCTCAAGAATAACTTCTAGTGTATCATTAGTTGTTTACTGTCATGTCTGTCTGGTTCCGTGTTTTCCTGTGTTCTTTGTGGGGTAATCTGATGGGATCACACTCACCTGTTTGGTAATTAGCTTCACTTGTGTCACCTGGTGTTCCCTGTGTGTATATACTGTATACCCCTCTCCCTCACTCTGTCAGGGTTGGATCATTGTGATTGTGGTGGTGTGTGTTTGGTCATTGTGACTGTGTTGGATCTTCGTGTTCGTGAGTTTCCTGCTCTGTTTCCTCGTGTTCCGTATTTTCCTCGTGTTCCTCGAGAATTCCATGCCTGTTAGTTCTTCGTGTTTTGTTAATTTGGACTTTGTTAATAAACTTCCTGCACCAGAAAGAGTCTTTCCAGTACTGCATTTGGGTCCTGCCTGCTCCCTGCGATGCTCGCACATGACAG
>NC_024327.1:2969180-2970405 GCF_000523025.1 Cynoglossus semilaevis
TTTCGACTTCCCGGGTGTGTGTTTAAATCTTGTAGGCCAATGGAAGAGAGAGGCTAGGCCTCTTGTGGCCAATCATATTATTGTTCTTGTATCATGGTTATGCCTGCAGTCACCACTATGTAGCGCTGTTGTTCCATGATTCAGCAGTGTTGGAGGACCTGTTTATGGACCTTTTGTTGCTGAGATCAAAAGGAATGGATGGCTTCGGGGTTCCCTGTGAGATTGGGAGATTTCCCATTGTTCCCAGGGAGTAGAGGTGTTTTAGAAAGTTGGTGTGAAGAGAATTTGGGGAAATTCTCTTTGAATGTGTGGGGCTATGTGACTGTGTGTGCTTGGGAAAGCCTTTTGGTGTCTTAGCAGCTTCCTGCTGCAGACCCAACCAAATGTGAAAACCACTGAAATCTAACACAGGTAAGTGTTTTTCAGATGTTTGGTAAGATGTGCGGCACAATACACTCTACACTAAATACAGCTCAAATTTCTAACATCGGGTTATTTTGCACTTGGACTGTTAAGTCACACACAATGCAGATCAAAGGCATATTTTTGCTTTTTATTATTAATTTAAACATTTACCATTTGGGGAATTATGAATGTTGTGATCATTGCTGTATAAAAGATATTAGTTCCACAATAGCTGTTTTTGCTGTGATGTAAATATTTTACATTTTCTCTATGGGCTTTGATGTGTACACAGCTACACATTTATCCTGTACTGTATAAGCTTTTAAAAAAATGCTATTAGAATTAACTATAGACAAACACCGAGAACACCTAAAAATATTTTTATAGGTGTATAGGTTTATAATTCAACGACTAGTCCAACCACAGTGTTGGAAGAATTTAATTTATTATCATTGCTTCATGCTGTACTGTCGCTTTAAGAAACTGTTTGCTTCTCATATTATAATCTTGTGTGCTCAAGACTGATGGAGAAATTACCAGGCACAGTCACGCCCCCATTCACACCCACCTTCTTACTCCATACCCATTCGTATACTCACACACGATCACATGATATGTAATCTGATAGTTTTGTAAACTAAATAAAAGAGCAGAGGAAGGGTGCAGCAACTCGGAGTTGATGAGGAAGCTGCCAGAAGAGTAAGCTGCACTCTCCCCTTGCAAGTAAAAGATCCAGACGTCTTTTGTGTTGTTACTTTGTCGTCACATATGTTAGAATAAACCTAACATAACTTGGTCCTTCGAGCCGGATGCCAACAAA
>NC_024327.1:2972945-2974002 GCF_000523025.1 Cynoglossus semilaevis
AGATAACACCTACTACAGCCCTTCACTGAACTTTCCACTGAAAATGTACAAATTCTGCTGACAAAAGAACAAGAGAACCTCTTAGCAGAGATACCGACAACATTATGGTCACAAGGCAATGCGGATGTAGGACAATTACTAACGTGCAAACCAGGGATAATAAGACCAAACAGTGAATATAGATAATGCATTAGACAATATCCAGTTTTATCTGCTGAGCTAGTTTTGCGCCAGCCAAAATTATCTTTGGGTCCAAAATTTAGCCATCAAATTCTTTCAGTTTTCTAAAGATTTTTACGAAATTTTCTAAGTAATATTGTCTGTTTAGTATGGATATTTGCCTTCATAGGATATATATATATGGTTTTCCTTTTAAAAAAAGAGATTATATTATTATTTATTACATTTGCTAGATTTTTAATTTTATGTTACGTTTGTATTGCTTTGCTTATTTGGTTCTGTTTCTGAATCTATTGTTTTTCTATTTCTACTACTGTACTGTACCAGGCTCTTATTGGATAGCCAGTTGTCAATCACAAATAGGGCCATGCTGCTACACACACGCGTGTGTCAGGAATTAGGAATGCCTTACATAATCCCTGTCATTTCAACAGGTAAAATAGATATGTTCCATGTACTGTATCACAAAAAGAGGGGTGAGAGACAATTATTGATGTATGTAAGGGTAACACATGATTGTTGTAGCATATGTCAACTCTACTGCATTCACAATGTCATGAGGGCATCAACAGAAAAGAAGGTAAAGAACTCGACTGCATTCACAATGTCTGAGGGCAGCAACAGGAAAAGAAGGTAGAGTGAAAGTGAAAAGAAGGTAAGGAGAAAGTGAAAAGAAGGTAAAGAGAAAGTAAAAGAAGGTAAAGAGAAAGTGAAAAGAAGGTAAAGCGGAAGTGAGAGAAAGTGATGTAAGGGTCAGGTCAGACAGTCAATAGAATATATGTATCACCTGAAGGTAAATCAATTTTACCAAAATCATTGTTTAAATGGGCTGCAATATTGAGCCATGGGCCTTGCCATGTCTCAACAGGAGGGACGG
>NC_024327.1:2975085-2982028 GCF_000523025.1 Cynoglossus semilaevis
TGGAACATGGTAGTAGGATATACAGGTCAATGGATTCCCACAATGTCAGATAAAAATGTGTACAGAGACAAAGACATTTGGAATCAATTGAAAATCCAACGTGATTTTTCCAACATCCAAAATCCGATCACTATGTCCCTGAATTGGACTAAATTACCAACGGGGAGTAATTGGAAACTCTCTGGTAAAACAAATCAAACTGAAATATATTTGGTCCTTGGAGTAGATCAGAGGTAGATTTAAGACAGACAGACAGACAGACAGACAGACCAGACAGACCAGGCAGACAGACAGTCAGACAGACAGACAGACAGACATTGTATATTTACTGTAAAGTATACTTCAGAACCAAATACCAAGTCCAGATATCCCAGGTTTTGAGTGTTGACAGTTGCTCTGTAAACTAATTGATAAACTTTACAGAAAAAAATAAACAGAATCAAAGTTGCCCCCTGTTGCAATAGTAATGGGGGTCTGTTTTGAGAAACTCCATCATTTGATTGCAAATAAGCAGCACTCACACCAAGGCTAATATACAGCAAAATTAAGAGGGGAGAAACTCAAGCTCTAGGGTATCTGAAACTATTGTCAGGCCCAGACAATAGAAACCAACATAGGCTAGAAGGGGAAATTTGAGTCTCCAATCTTTTTGACTTCATGCACTGATAAGAGATGGGCCCCTGTTGGCGCTTTAGCCCCTCACAGAATACAGTAAATACTGGTGACAGTGTAGGTCAATGAGTCTTCCCTGTCCTGGGCTAACATGACACTTAAGTTCGACTACAAGAAAAGGGAGAAAGGCTGAAATGTCAGAGCCATTCTTCCAGGGCACAGGGAGAGGGTGGGCTGGAGGTGGTGCACACAAAAGAGCAGGTGGTCTTTGGTGATTTGGTGCATTTTCATTATAACTGCTTTGATTGTGCAGGGGAGGTAATCATGGATCTAAACAGGACCTGAAAAGTAACTGTTTTCCAAGTCGGTAACTTGAAACACCTCCGGCCCCCTCTCTCTTTTTCTCCCTCCCTTCCTCCTACCGTTACAAATGAAGCAGTGTGTTCTGCATGATAATCCCACCTGCTGACATATCAAAGATTGTTTCAAACATACGCTTGGGGCTCATAAAGGAATCAATCCCAACAAGGCAGAAAACAAGGAGCAACAGGGGGAGAGAGAGCGAGAGGAAGAGAGAGAGGAGGAAAAAAAAGTAGTAAGAGAGAGAGAGACAGTGATAAAAAATACAGAAATACAGAAAGCATGATCTTCTACGTACAATATTGACATTCATCAGATAAAGAGATAAAACATGGACAGGGTCAGACAAATTGTGCAAAAAATTAATTAATCAATTGCATTCTTGTAGTGCTGCACACTGGTTTTGAGTGGGGAGCTGATGTCATTATACAATGAGCTGCGTCTTTCAGAAACATACTGTACTGGGTCACAGAACCTTCAAATATCTTTCACTTCCTCTTCATCCTTATCTTAGCATCAAACCATTACTGGTCTTGCAATGAAACCACAGTTAAGTCCAATACTCTCTGTTTCAATGCAGATATAACCATAATAACCAAACTTGCCAGAACAGCAGCACAACCTTAATGAAAAGCATATGACAACCAGATTTTCTATCTAAATTTAGATTTGATCATTAATTAGAAAGTGAAAGTTAATTATTGTCATTGGTGCACAGCACAACAATGAAATTTGGGGGCAGCTCAAACAGCGTGTGGGAACAGTGCCTTGCTCAGTGGCACTTGGTGGATTCGAACCTGCAACCGTCCAGTTCCAGGCCACCACTGCCCCTATATACTGTATTATAATGACTATATGCATCCTTTCACTCAGGAGAGCTCACTGCGTAAGGTGTCATGGGTGGCTGGAGTGGGTACAACATCATCAACAACACGATGGTGTTCAGTTCTGGATTTTCCTTCATTAGAAGAACTGCAAAACACTCACAATACCACTGATTAACTAAAGTGCAGCCAGTTATTTTAATAGCAATGCTTATGAATGCATTCATATGTTTGGAGGTATTTAGTCAACTTCAGTCTGGATCTCAAAGTCAGTAACAAACCAACTTTAACAGTAACTTTTCCAACAGACTTCTCATGTGTCAGGAAACTTACGTAAAGAACCAACTAAATCCACAATCTCAATGTTGTATCTTCCCTGAGGCCGGCCAAAAAATAATCATCCAGGTACTGTATATCCCTAACTTTTTAAAGGCAACAGCTCCGTGTTAGGTAACAGCCCTCTGATGCGGGTTAGGGTTACAGTGGTGCAGTGACCTCTGCCACTCACCTGAAGGCTCCAGGTTCGAAACAATCTAGTTCTGAAATCCCAGGGAGGCTTGAGTCAGGAAGGGGTCAAGGTGTAAAAACTGGAGTAAAAATTCCTTTGTGGACTGACACTGCATGGTACAAGGCAAAGGTGTTCTTCATACGGCTGTGATGTCTGGATACTCTATTTCATGCAAAAATACAACTACCAATTGGGCAAATCTGTGGACAAAACGTCCCCGATAAACCGTTCCCTATGATTGTATCCTTACATCCTTCAAAGGTTTGCCTGATGTCTGTTAGTAAAGTTTTTAACAATTACTGAAATGAAAATGTAACAAAATCTTGTAGATAAGTAGTCCATGTTGTGTAGCATTTGTAATATTATTTTGTGCATACAACAACTGGAGTCTACCATTAATTGCTTTGTCCTAGGCAGTGATGGGGATAACGGTGTTAAAATAAACGGCGTTACTAACAGCAACGGCGTTACTAACAAAGGAAGCCAGTCTGAATGTTATTGAATGTCCTGCATGAAGCATGGACTTAAACCTCTCAAACAATCTGTGAAGTGGACTAAAGACCACGCTTCACGTTCTGAAGTGGATCCTAACAACACAGGTCTACAGGTTACAAAAATCTCTCACAGTTTTCACACTGTATTGAAAGCTCAGATATTTTTCAATACATCCTCAAGATGTGATTTTCTTAATTTACATGTGAGGAGTGATATGAGGTGACAAAACTAATATTAATAACCACATACAGTATCCCATTAAAGCCTGCAGTCATTAATAAGAACAGAAATGAAAAAAAAGGCAACAACAGCTTTTTGTTTACCAGCACCCACAGCTATCTGCCACTTTCCTGATTGAGCTGGGCTTTGTTTAATTAATTTCAGGCTTGCTGGAATGACTGGGGCTTATGCTTTGGCACCAACTGACACGGCGGCCCTTAAGCCTCAAACTCATTGCCATAATGTGCTCAAATGAAAACCTTGCAGAGAGAGGAGGAACCAGCAGGCCCTCGATTTTATCACCACTGTGACCACTCCTCCCTGAGTTAGACCACGGTAAGGCAACATCGGCATGGTGGAGATGAGGCTGTGGGTGTCTCTGTTTTTGTCAGTGATTAATATGCAAAGTGTCAGTTGATATATACATGTATCCAGAGCTACACACACCCACACACACAGAAACAATCCTATGGTTTAGATGTTTCTCTTCAATCATGATCGCCCCAAGTGTGTACAACATTTTAGAGCACTGTAAAAAAATAATTGTTACAAAATTAAGGATTCAAACTTGTGATTTTTGTCTGTTCCATCACAACATAATGTTTACACTAAATAAATACAAAAGCCAAAATGTATAATTTTACAGCATTATATATGTAAGAAAAGTTTGTTCTTCACTCTGATTGTAAAAACGGCCTCTGCACATGTGTTTTGTTGTTGTTTAAATAGTTTGCAATAATAATTTATATTCACACGTCCCCAAACAATCCTGACAGAAAAAGCATTTGTTTTCTTCTTTTGTTTGACTCACAGCTTCGATGAAAATAAATTTAATCAAACAGTAGAGAGAGAGAAAGAAAGGAAACAAATACGTCGTTGGCAATAGAAGTCAAAACAAACAGCAAACTGTGAAAATGAAAAGAAAATAAAACAGAAAAAAGAAAGGGCAAGGAACTGATCAATAATAGAAGAAAAAGTTATGGACCGAGACAAAAAGAAAGGAAAATAATTAAAATAAGAAAAAAATGCAGCAGACCTCAACAAAAAGTAAATCAAATAAAAACAGAAAAGAAAATCCTTGCAACATCTGTGTGTGTGTGTGTGGACAGGTCTGACTGGAAAAGACGGGAAAAACACTGTCAATATGAATTCCATTACATTTGGGAGATATTAATTCAGCGCTAAATCATTATAGAGAGCGACTCTTGGAACAACAGCCATAATGGACAGGTGTCCAATTAAAATCTCCTCTGAAGCTAAGACTAATGGATTGCTTTATATGCAGCACATTGAGAAAATGGAAAAGGGATTGGGAGAGCGAAGGCATCTGAAGCAGCCTGCATCCAAACATTCCTGCATAAATACACCCTGGTCATTTTCCTTATCTTCTTAGTTTGTTAGATGGAAACTTTCTGCAGTCACATATTCCAGGAGAACAACATTAAACCTGAGGGTCTCACTGAGGAGAAGACATGAAGAACAAATGACCAAGGCAGGTTTCCTGCTCCTGCACAGGATGTTTAGTGGAAGACTCATTATGTTAATGTTGTGTTAAATATTTAATTAGGTGGAATGTTCAATACTTTACACTAGACATTTACCTTTGGTGTTACATATATAGTAACTATAATTGTTTATGTTGTTATATTTTTTATATTTTAATATTCTAATATATTCTACACATCAACTGCAACACTGCAACATCAACCATTTCCACCAGAGGAGCAATGTTTTGGTTCTGATTATTTCTGTTACGTCTTGTGTTGGTGTCAGGAAGAAGGTGAGACAAGGGCCACTATCAGAAGGTCTATTCATCAAACAAAACTTAAATGTTTCCACTTACTGGCTTCTCAAGACCAGGCAGAAACAAACAGGAACTACAACATGCACTGGACACCACAATATACTGACAAGGACTGAGGGAGGGAGAGAGGTACAGATGCCAAGGCCACCAGGTGAGACTAACGACAGAGACAGGTGTGTGTGTGTGATCACACTGATTAACACGGTAAACACAGGCAGGAGGGGAAAGGAAGAGACAAAGAACACATTTTCCATGTTTTTTCCATAGTTAAATCACTGTCTTTATCACAATCACTGGTCAAATGACTTGAGTTTTCTGTCAAGACTAGACTGGATAATGTCCAAAAAAGAAAAGAAATGACAAAAGATGATGTTAAAAAGTAAAAGAAAAATTACCCATCTTACTGACTTTGCAATTCACACACACACACACACACACACACACACACATATATATATATATATATATATATTCCAACCTGTGGAGCTTTGCCCCAGAGGCAATGTGGCAACTGCTGCCCCTGCGACCTGGTAACGGATAAGCGGATGAAAATGGATGGATATTCCAACCTAATCTATGCCCATGCACCACAGATGTGACTTATCACCAGATTATTGTATCATGTCATTTAGGTCAAGGGTCAGAAACACTTTTCTTTAAATGTCCTAATAAGAGATAGATTTTCCATTTTCCTAACACACACTCGCGCACTTGAACACATGCAAACACATAGCCACACACAAACACAACATCAATACATGGTTGCAAAAAATTGACAAAAAAAAAAAATCAAGGCAGACAGCGGAGAAGCCATATTCTCTCCACTGCCAATAAGTGAATATAATTGCCCTCCTGCAGTTGGCAAGGATAGCAGCTGCAGCAGCAGCGGCGGCAACAAAGGTGCACTGGGAAGCATTATCATAAGGAAAGCCCCTTGACAAATCTGATTAGCAGTCATTTGAGAGGACTGTTTCCAGAAGGACCTGCAGTCACACTGACCCTGCTTAACCCTTGTAAAGTCATTTGGATCAGTGAGAGCCTTTTTGTCTGTTGACAAGGCTAATAGGAGATGGGAAGAAGGTTTTTGTGGTGAGGGGTTTTGGTCCGGGAGAACCCCAACCTCCTGCCCAAGGGGAGCGCCTCAGAGTTTGTGACCAGGGTGAGAGGGGTCGGTTGCAAACTTTTTAGCTCGCTTTAGGGTTCTGGAGGTGTACAGGTCCTGTAGCGAAGGTAGGTCGCAGCCAATTACCTTCTCGGCAGAGAGGATGATACGCTGCAGTCTGCGCAGATCCTTTGCAGTAGCAGCAGCGTACCAGATGGAGATGGAGGAGGTGAGGATAGACTCGATGATGGAGGTGTAGAAGTTCACCATCACTGACTTTGGCAGATTGAACTGTTTCAGCTGCCTCAGGAAGTACATCCTCTGTTGGCCTTTTTTGATCAGGGAGCTGATGTTCGGCTCCCATTTAAGGTCCTGGGTGATGATGGTTCCCAGGAAGCGGAAGTGTTCCACAGTATCCACAGGAGAATCACCCAGGGTGAGGGGGCGGATGGGGATGGGCTTGTCCTGAAGTCCACTGTCATCTCCACTGTTTTTAGGGTATTGAGCTCTAAATTGTTGAGTCTACACCAGGTCACCAGGCGGTCAGTCTCCCATCTGTACGCTGACTCATCCCCATCAGAGTGGTGTAATCCGTGAACTTCAGGAGCTTGACGTTCTGATGGCTCGAGGTGCAGGTGTTTGTGTACAGGGAGAAGTGCAGAGGAGAAAGGACACAGCCCTGTGGAGAGCCAGTGCTGATGGTCTGGGAGTCTGAGGTGTACTTCCCCATCCTCACATGCTGACTCCTGTCAGTCAGGAAGTCAGTGATCCACCTACAGGTGGAGTCAGGTACACTGAGCTGGAGCAGTTTACTCTGTAGGATAGCTGGGATGATGGTGTTGAAGGCTGAGCTAAAATCCACATACAGGATCCTGGCGTAGGTCACTGTGTGGTCTAGATGCTGCAGGATTAAGTGGAGGGCTAAGTTGACCGCATCGTCTACAGACCTGTTGGCTCTGTAGGCAAACTGCAGGGGGTCCAGGAGTGGATCAGTGATGGCTTTCAGGTGTGTCAGGACA
>NC_024327.1:2983106-2986008 GCF_000523025.1 Cynoglossus semilaevis
GTGGTGTAACAGTGATCCAGTGTGTTCCCCTCCCTAGTTGGGCACTAAACTGTGTGTACTCTGGAAGCTTGTGGCTGAGATGTCCTTTGTTAAAGTCCCCGAGGACAATAATTAAGGAGTCTGGATTTGTCCGCTCCACAGACAGTATCTGGTTGGAGAGCGCCCGCTGGGCTTCCTGCACACTGGTCTGCAGTGGCATGTAAACACCAACCAGAATGAATGAAGCGAACTCACAGGGAGAATAGAAGGGTTTACACTTGATGATAAAAGTTTCCAATTCAAGGGAGCAGAACTGTAGGATCACTGTTACATCGCTACACCAGCCACAGTTTACATAAAAACAGATACCCCCACCTTTATGCTTGCCGGAGAGTTCCATGTTGCGGTCCGCTCTGTACAGTTTGAACCCAACCAGCTCAAGCGTAGGATCTGGTGTCGATCCACACAGCCATGTCTCTGTGAAGCACAGGACAGCGGAGGATGAAACATCTTTCCTCATATTCATTAATGCTCATATTCTGGGACAAGATGAAAATCATTGCAAGGACAAACGGTGTGTACAAAAATGGGAAGAACTGCACAAGGGTTAACCTCTTAATTTGTTTTGGGTTCAAGTCCAATTAACCTTTTGGGACGAGTGTCACCAGCAGTGCAGTCGATAGTGATCATTTCATTTTCTAGTTCATCAAACAGGCCACCTCACTAATCTCAATCAAAGACAGTCATTTGTCATCGTAAACAAACCAGGACAACTTTTTGAGCAGAGGATGCTGGTTAGAGTCTCTGACTGTGCTCCACTGCTGTAGATCTGGAAGAAGACCAGACTGTTAATAATGTAATACCAATGCTGTTGATGCTAACATCAACATTGGCACTTTCACAATATTATGAAAGGAGTTTTTAATTGTGATGACATTTTATGGCTCTTTCATCAATGAAGTGAAGAAGTGAGAACCAGCCTTTCCTTTCATTCCATCTAATTTTCACTCCCGTGGGATTAAAGCAGACTACATCCTTTACTGACACGTGTTGGGTCCATTTTAATCTGGCCATAATTTCTCCCCTAAAAATATTCTCATGACTCAGAACAGTGCTACAAAACACACTTTAAATGGACCATCAAAAATGACTTACTTTTCTTACTTTGTTTTTTCTTTTTGTTCTTTTATCTCCACCTTTTTTTAAAACATAAGAGTGACATGAACAACCAGTCATACACATGTAAGTAAATCATCATAAACGTGAACCTAGGGTGTTTGTTTTTTAGTCAAAAAGCTCCAAAAAGGAAAGCTATAACTGCATGTAGATTTGTAAAATAGTTGTATTAAAAACAAAACATGATTAAAAACAACATTTCTCAATAACAAAACGGTCAATATTGTTTAGAAACATTATAAACATTATAACACATTATAAAAGTTGAAGGTGTCTTTAACAACTTTGATCATTATTGAATAATGTTTAATGATTATTTCCCCCTATAGTGTATTTACAGTAATCCTCAAAATAAATGTGCAATGCTCTTTTTCTTCCTGCAGGTCCAAATGTATGCATGGAAACTGTTCAGCTCAGCAGACACTTTGATAGATTGACTCACCCCAGAGGTAAGCACAAACATTAGATTAAAATCGGAGGAAACAGAGCGGACAAAGAAGGGAATTAGATTCAGTTTCATGCTTGTTCTGTTTCCCTTGTTGGCTGAAATGTTTCATCATCATGAAACATCATCATGTAAATCTTGTACACTGACACGCTCCATTGATTTTTGTGATTTTACAATAAATGGCAAAAAATGTCTTCTGAAGAAACCCAACAAAAGTGAGGCTCCTCCTAACACATGATTAACTAAACCAGAGATAACTGAGGTATACGTAATTGCACCACTGAAGTGCTTGGCTTGTGGTGATGATCATCAATTCTACCTTCTACTCCAGGGGTGCCCAAACTGTTTCACAAAGGGCCGTTGTGGCTGCAGGTTTTTGTTCCAACCAAGCAGTAGCACACCTGAGTTGACAGGTTTAATTAACTGGCCTCAGTCTTCAGACAGCTGATTGGTCAAACTATGTGCTCTTGGTTGGTTGGAAGAAAAACCTGCAGCCACATGGCCCTTTGAGGAACAGTTTGGGCATGCCTGTTCTACTCCAAGGATAATCAAACCCCCAAGGCTTCCTTCCTAGTATTTCTGAGCCTTTACCTTCATCTTACCTGCTTCCCTGTTTGACCCATTAGTCATTAGGGTCTCACATGTATGTACTGACTCAAACACATGCACATCCAAGTTAGTTTTTCAAATATTTCCCAAATTGCTTTTAATAAATGGTCACAAGCACTTTATCCACGGCTTAAAACTGCACCACCTGCAGGGTAAGCAGGAGTCCACAACATAATGGCCTCCTACAGCAAATCTCAATCAATAAAATCTAAATACATTACATTTTCAATAAGATTTTGCAAATGACCTTAGAGTGTTATAACTACCGTATTTTCAGTGCACCTTATAACCCGATGCGCCTTATGTATTACTTCTGGTAAACCACACAGCACATCACATGATGCCACACAACTGAAACACACTGGGAGCCAACAATGACGTTTAACTCTGTTATTACAATTAGAAGATGCACAACAATTATTATAGTCCGGTTGTGTAACCCAAATCCGTGCAACCTCGCGCCGTGCATCCCAACACCCGAAGACTCTACGTTGTGTTTTTTGTATTCTCGATGTATGGTACGATGCAGGACGACTCAGACGCATGGCTGTCGATTTTGTCGTGGTCAAGAACTCTTTTTATTTCTCTTTTTTTTTAGCGATACAGGCAAAACACACTCTCTCTGCAAAACAACATCCGCACTTCCGGCCGGAACAGCGTCAAAACAACAATACGGTGACCATCCAGAAC
>NC_024327.1:2986232-2986897 GCF_000523025.1 Cynoglossus semilaevis
TGGATGACAGAAGGCGAACACACATTCACCAAGACAGAGAGGCAACGCCGGGAGAGTTACGCCATTATCTGCCAATGGATCGTGGATGCCTGGGCTAAGGTATCAGTCTGAAATGTCGTACGAGTTTTTACGATGGCCTAAATCATCATTAAACAGCAACGAGATTTACTCGGATAATGACGAGAGGTATCGGGTGTTCTGAAGTTTTTTCCTACCTGAAGTTTTTTCCTACTCGTAGCGGAAATTTATAGCCATATCTGACATTTGTGTTCAGGGTGGTAGAACATTATTATACACATCAAATCTCAATAAATACGTGCTTCTCACTCTATTTAGAGTGGTAGCAAATTACTATAGACATGACATCGCTATAAATACATACTTCTTACTGTATTTAGAGTGGTAGCACATTATTTGAGGCTACACAGAAAATCCCTGTTAATATACACTGCCTGGCCAAAAAAAAGGTTGCCACCAAAAAAAAGGGTCATACACTAATATTTCGTTGGACCGCCTTTAGCTTTGATTACAGCACGCATTCGCTGTGCGTCATACCGTGTACTCCTGGTACCAGTGTGGCCCATGTATTACAGCAGTACAACAGTAAATACTAAATTAGCAGCAGCCACTGATAAGGTTTGCGATCGTGGCTGGGGGTTATTCCG
>NC_024327.1:2990031-2991018 GCF_000523025.1 Cynoglossus semilaevis
ACCTTATGGAGACTTTTAAACTGCCCATTAAAGAACAGGGAGCTTGCCACAACGGCACTGAGATAAAATATGGCTTCCTGATAAAATGATAAATATATTTGTTAGTGCAAAAGTACAGTACAGCCATAGACCATGTCAAGTAATTTCCATTCAAAAGTAACACATGCCTTGATTCATAAAACGGTTAGAATTTATGTGAAATTTGCCTTTTTCTCCGTTTTGTGTAGTTCCAATGCACACAAAAGAAAATAAACCGATTATATACCTAAGAAAACATAGAGATCAGCAACTCAATGGAAGATATACTTAATTTCATGGACAAATGTCAGGGGCCCATACACGTCCATCCAAGTCTGTAGGCCACTATCAGAGAATTGTAAACGAGCTTATGAAATACTGTAAACCCTGCGCTAATTTGGTAAGGAACTGTTTTAAAACACCTGGAAAATCACAGCGCTATTAGACATTCGAAATGCATACACATAAGTTCGAAGGCTACATGAGGAAGTTTTATGACTACAAGAAAATGACTCAAATTTAGTAAGGTACTGTTTTAAAACAGCTGAAAAAATTGGAGGCTATATGGGCAAGTTATATGACTATATGAAAATGACGATAAATCACAGTATTAGCTATTCAAACATTCAGACACGATCTCATGCACATGGCAAAGTTGAAATAAGTTCTATCCATTGCATACTGGTCATATAAAGTATTAAAAATACAAGAAACTAACCTTGTTTAACGGTCAGGTAGCAGAAAACTATGGCTTGTCTGCAGTGGCAAATTGGCCTATGTACGCATGCGCAGTTAACTTGGGTAGGAAAAAACTATAGGTAGGAAAAAACTTCAGAACACCGGGCATGCGTGATTGACTGTTTTCCATCCATCCATCCATCTTCAACCGCTTATCCGGGGCTGGGTCGCGGGGGCAACAGTCTGAGCAGGGACACCCAGACTTCCCTCTCCCTCGACACTTCCTCCAGC
>NC_024327.1:2991520-3001696 GCF_000523025.1 Cynoglossus semilaevis
CGGCCGGGCTCAGCCCGAACAAGCGACGTGAGTCCGCTTTCCAGTGGGCCCACCACCCGCAGGAAGGCCCACAAGGGGCCGGTGCCTTGTGATTTGGGTGGCGGTTGTGGGCGGAGACCACGACGGCCCAATCCCTGGACAACCACTCTGGCTATGGGGACATGGAATGTCACCTCGCTGGGGGGAAAGGAGCCTGAGCTCGTGCAGGAGGTTGGGCGATACCGACTAGATATAGTCGGGCTCACCTCCACGCACAGTTTGGACTCTGGGACCCAACTCCTTGAGAGAGGCTGATTGACTGTTTTGTTTCGCTTAATGCGCCTTACAACCCGGTGCGCCTTATGTATGAAAAAAGACCCGTTCATTGATATTGCGCCTTATAATCCGGTACGCCTTATGGTCTGAAAAATAAATATAGCCCGGTAATTGGTAGTTGTAGTCCATGAATATACAGTGTTGTCTTCTGTTTTTTGATTCATTTGAAAACCTAAGAGTTTCCACCCAATTATCTTATTTATTTATATTTACGATCTGACTCCTCAATGTGCTGCAGCAGCAGCTGGTCTCCTTTACCTGCTGCATGCACAAAGAAGCTAGGAAGAGAATCCATTTCTTTATCGCTTTAAGAATCCACAAGGCTGTTACCCAGACAATCACTTTTCTCCCAAACGTCTGTGACTATTTTCAAATCCCTTTGTGTGTGGGCTTCTTAAGACTTTGACACATTAAATGTTACTGAAAAGCCTGCAGGTGGACAAGATCAAATTGAACTGCTGTAGGTGAAACTGGCCGTTAGGGTGTAGAAGAACATGATAAGATGGAGTGATTTGAAAGACCGCTGATCTACCAGGATTCTTCTGAGAGAATATTTTTTAAAGGTTTGGAGAATAACTTATGAAGAAAGTAAAAATACAAATCAGAAGGGTTGGCTAGTGGAGCTTTGGTCCAGAGGCAATGTCTCTGTCATTGGTGTGGAACCCCAGGGTTCACCTCCTGGGCAAGTTCAAATCCCGGTTCTGGCAGTTGGTGCCTTCCAGTGGGCTCACCACCTGCAGGAAGTTTCACAAGGGGCTTTTGCAGTGTAGTGTGATTTTGGTGGTGGTCGTAGAGACTGTTGCTCCTGCAACCCGGTAAAGGATAAGTGGATGAAAATTAATGGATGGATGGAATATTTTGCTACTAATCATAGTTCTACTTCATTGCTGTTTATCACATACATTAAATGCAGGCTTTTAGGGAATGTCCAAACACAAAACTGTTTCCCGTCTGACCCGCAGGAGTCTTGGGAGCACCACTTGTCCCCACACTTCCACCTGACTCCATCCTCCTCACTCAACACAACTGTGGGGACATGTGGCCAAAGGGGTGAGGCGTCCTGTCTGTGGATGTGTAAACAGAATCCCCATCCTCCCCAACTGTTGCCTTTATCAGGTGTTCAGTCTCGCCTGGCCTGCTGAAAGACGCTTCCTTTTGAAGACTAGCAGACTGAGGTCAGCGTGATGGTATCATTAGCCACCTAGCCACTGCACTGTGGTCTGCTCTGGGACAGGATGGGAAGTTCGTTCACTCAGCTGTGGAGTGGAGAGTGTAAGTGAGGATCGTTTGTAACGCGTGGATTTGTAAAACCATTTAGAGATGAAATAATGGAAATGACTTCATTAGCATTATGAGGCCAACATTTGGGCTTTTATGATGAATGCTTTTTGATGGGACAGACTAGCACTTTGCATTTTGTTGCCTCGAATAATTGGTCGTGAAGTGTCTGTCAAATGCATTACGCCTTATTACACAGAATATTCTGGCTTTTTGTTCCTTTGAATGAAAGTTGATAGATTAACTCCTGCAACCAAGGTGTGATGTATGCAGTGTGTGTGCGTGTGTGTGTGTGTGTGTTTGTGGTAGCTTGGTAGTGTTTGGCTCAGACATCTTCTGAACATCCTCTACCGTCACATGTGACACTCTCCTGATCTATAACCTGGATTGTTATTGATTGTCTGAAAGATTTTTATCATAAAATCAATAGTTTATGGAGGCTGTGATATACTACTGAGGCTGCTGCTGCTGCACCAAGCCCCGAGTTGTCACATCCCTTTTCACACACACACACACTAACATACATACAGTATGTAAGAGAGGTAAGAGAGGCTGAGGCTTACTGTATATGTAGCCACAACAAAAGACAGAAATAAAACATATTGATTTTCTTCTATTGATTTCTTTATCGCTCTGATAAGACCATGACAACACATAAATAACTATCAGTCTGCTGCGAGATTAATTGTCTTTTTTTTCTGCTTTGGTTACAGAGGTTTCATTAGTTGATGCAACTCGGGATCTTAGCCTCACTGCCACGGTCATATATCATCAAGAAACAAAAGCAGACGTGTTTGGCCAACAAATCGACATTTGGCAAATACAGCCATGGATTATTATGTGCACAGATGTGATACAAATGTGTGTAGAAAAGGTTAGTGCTTTTGAAAAATAATTATGGAATGTTGAAATTTTACCTTTGAGACAAACCTCCTTCTCCTGTATATATTTTTTATTCACAAATGTGTTTTTGTTTATTTAACACTTTATAAAATCAGCTGGTTGTTTGTCCAATTGTTTTAAAGGTAAACATAATAATCAAGTTTTTGGCTCTGTATTTTACGATGCTTCTAAAGTGGAGGTCGTAGTCCACGTGCCATTCATTTACTCCATGGCTGACCTTGGCTACACAGCAGAAGCATAAGGATGTAGCTAATAGGACATTTAACAGATGGCTGTGATCTGTTGTATCTTGCTGATTCACCTGATTCATGACACTTGACATTACTCTCTGCATCCCTGCCCTGATTTCTACAGGCTACTCTCTGTAGAGACTGTGTTAACAAAGAGTTGTTTCCACAAAACATTCAATGTTTGTATGAAGGGCTTCTGAGCAGGTTGGAGGTCATCAGCTTGGTTTATGCTGTGAAGACGAGCAGGAACCATCAACATAGAAGTCATAGAAATCACATTATACAATAACAGGAACTTTTCTATCAAACTAAAAATAATGTAAAAGTTCTGGTCCAAACTGCAGGAAATAACTTGTTACCAGTATGTTGCAGCTCTTTTGCCAAGAATGTTGTCCTAGTGGCAACAACAAGCAATAACAGCTCATGCTGGTTTAAAAATGCAAAATGTACACTACAAAATGGAAGGAAGTGAAAAAAATACTGCCCGAAGTAGAGGACTTTGGTGAAGAAAGTGAAGAAAAAAATATTTGTAGTTGTTTTCATGCAAACAAGTACAAGTATATTAGTAAATATTCATATTTAATGACATCATAATTTGACAAAACATCACTAACATGAAGTGCATTTTTTCAATTTTAAAATGCATCAAACAGGCCAGGTTGAACCCCCTAGTGGTTTGGTTTTGGCCCATGGGCCGTATGTTTGACACGCCTGCTGTAGACAGTGAAGAGTGTATAATGGCAGCCAGTCATGGCTTATTGACAGACCAAATTGACCAAACAGAGATTTAGTATTTTACATGTTTGTTTGTTTTTTTACATTCATTTTGTTTTTATTTACTAGTTCCTAGTTCTGACAGAGCTTAGCTCAGCTGAGGGTGAGCCACCTCTGACACCACACAACTATTTTTCCTTCCATCTATGGCCGGTGGACTCGTTCAATCTGCATTCAATCAATGACAGTAATCTCTTGTTTGTTTTGGAATGCACATCTGTGACAAGTGGTGGAGAGAACAGGACCACAGTGCACCCCGCACCACCTAAATCTCTCCTGCATCCACAGTCTTTTATGTTGAAGCCAAGTCATTTCCTCTGGGTCAGACTAATGGAAAATGCTTCTCCCCTAATGTTTCCCTGCAGTGTCGCCGCTTCTGGACATATTCATATTAGCAACATACACGAAGGGTGTGTGTATGTGACATTGGCTGAGGCCTGCATCCATTCTTATTCTGAAATATCCCTTAAATGTCTGTGTGCCCTGAAAGCTGAGGTCAGAAAAATCCATTCATCAGAGGAAAAATCAGTCAGGTGAGGACACTAGAAAGGGACACACTCACTGGCTGTCTATGAACTGCAGAATATCAAAGAAGAGAATTGGGTTTTTAATTTATCAAAAGATAGTGGTTTCAATTCTAGTACAAAAAAGAATATATCAATAGAAACAAATGCAAAAATAATATGTAAATAATAGAGAGGCGTGAAGGGTGAAGGGTCTAAATGGTTCTGAATATACACTAGAGAGCAAAATTAGAGAACGATTTATAAACAACTGATTTTTTTTTCTGAAATAATGTCATCTTCACTGCTCAACAGTTGAAGGACTTTTTGTCGTGTCTATACCATGCTACTAGAACACTTTTTCCACAAAATAACTAAGGCATTTCAACAAAAAAACATTATTTTGTAGAAAACACACTTATCAAAATTAGAGAACAACAATGACTGTAGCAGCATGGAAAAAGATTACAACTAAATTTTTTGAAGGTTACAACAGTCAGCAATTAGCAGGAAGTGTACAGGCCTCTGTTCTGAATGACTTCAGCACATCCGCGGCCACAGGACAGCACTAGTCTCTTACACTGCTCTGGTGTGATTTTGGTCCACTCTTCTTCCAGTCTCCTCCACAGTTCGGTGACTGTAGTGGGTTTCTTGGCCATAACTTTGTTGCCTAGGATTTTCCAGAGGTTCTGTATTGGGTTGAGATCAGGACTCTGGGCAGGCCATGTCATTATTTCAATGTTTTCAGTTTCAAGGAACTGCTTTACCCGTTTTACTGTGTGACATGGAGCGTTGTCCTGCATTAACACAGCGGGCTGAAACCATATGTTGTTGTTAGGTTCTAATAAACATTTGCATTCACTCTGCCATGTAGCTATATAAGAGGCCCAACTCCTGCTGCAGAAAGCATGCCCCAAACCATGACACTTCCTCCTCCACCTTTCACTGACTTCTTTACACACTTTGGGTTCAGTCTTTCTCCAGTTTGTCCCCGAACATAATGTTTCCCATCGGACCCAAATAAATTAAACTTGCTTTCATCACTGAAGTGAACGTTAAACCGGTTCTCCTCTGTCCACACAACATGCTCCTCAGCAAAGCTTAATCTAGCCTTTTGATTCTTTCTGCTAATGAGAGGTTTGGTCACCGCAGAGTGGGCTTTCAGTCCAAACGCTCTTAAATGTCGAGACACTGTATAACGAGACAGATCCTTACCCTGCTTAGCACTGAACTGGCGAGCAATTCCAGCTGCAGTGTGGGAACGATTGCCCATTAAGATCCTCCCAAGTATCCTGTCCTCTCTTGTATTTGTCTTCCGGGGACGACCAGCCTTCTTGGGGGACTTGAATGAGTTTGTGATGTTGTAAAGATTCAATATTCTTGAAATCACAGATTTAGAATGACCAACTTGTCTTGGTATGGCTGATAGGGTCATCCCTTTGGCCTTCATCTGGGCAACCTGCTGCCAGAGGCTTTCAGTCACTTTAGAACGGCCCACCATCTTGCAGAGTCAGTGAAACTGGAAGTTAGGCTGCCAGTTAGATGGGGTTGACAGATAATAAAGGAAATTGGCACCAAATTAACACCAATAACTGGAAGGTATCTGAAAGTGTTCTCTTATTTTGATCAGTGTGTTTTCTGAAAAATAATAAGTTGTTGAAATTTTGTTGAAATGCATTAGTTTTGTGGAAAAAGTGTTCTAGTAGCATGGTATAGACACAACAAAAAGTCCTTCAACTGTTGAGCAGTGAAGATGACATTATTGCAGAAAAAAATCAGTTGTTTATAAATCGTTCTCTAATTTTGCTCTCTAGTGTATGTTTGCGGGACAGCAAAGACACAACGGCAATAAAACCCGTCCATCTCAGTCATGGAGATAAATTTAGCACAAGCCATTTAAGTCTGTACAGCAGTGTATATTGTCTAGCACTGTCTAGCCTCAGGCGGAGTGACCTACAGTGGAGCAGACCGCATTCACCACCCAGACCAGCCCCCGCCTCATCCTCTTTACTCACCAGTCCTCCCTCTTCTGCACGACTTAAGTGTCTGTTTTGTCTGGTTCTTCTTTCATACCACTTGTGCAGAAAAATCTCTGAGCTCAAGTTTGTAGTATTGGTACAGAAGGTGTTGGTCTTTGAAACGTACTAAGTACATTTCTCTTCTTCCATTTTTTTCCCTTGTGCCTAGTTTTTTTTTCATGTTTTGAATAGGCCTTGTTTCAGTTTTGTACTAGCTTCACTTGTGTCACTTGGTGTTCCCTGTGTATATATACCCCTCTCCCTCACTCTGTCGGGGTTGGATCATTGTGATTGTGACTGTGTTTGATCATTGTGTGTTGGATCAGTGTGTTAGAGCTTTGTGTTAGATCTTCGTGAGTTTCCTACTTTGTGTTTCCTCGTGTTCCGTGTTTCCTCGTGTTCCAAAGAGAATTCCATGCCTGTTAGTTCTTCGTGTTTTGTTAATTGGATAAAACTACCTGCACCAGAAAGAGTCTCACCAGTACTGCATTTGGGTCCTGCCTGCTTCCTGCGATGCCCACACGTGACAAACTGCTTTCATCACTGAAGTGAACTTTGGACCGGTTCTCTTCTGTCCACACAACATGCTCCTCAGCAAAGCTTAGTCTGGCCTTTTGATTCTTTCTGCTAATGAGAGGTTTGGTCTTGGTTTGGGCAGAGTGGGCTTTCAGTCTAAACACTTAAACATTGAGATACTGTATGACGAGACAGGTCCTTACCCTGCTTAGCACTGAACTGGCGAGCAATTCCAGCTGCAGTGTGGAAACGATTGCCCATTAAGATCCTCCCAAGTATCCTGTCCTCTCTTGTATTTGTCTTCTGTGGACGACCAGCCTTCTTGGGGGACTTGAATGAGTTTGTGATGTTGTAAAGATTCAATATTCTTGAAATCACAGATTAAGAACGACCAACTTGTCTTGCTGTGGCTGAAAGGATCCCTTTGGCCTTCATCTGAACAACCTGCTGCCAGAGGCTTTCAGTCACTTTAGAACGGTGCACCATCTTGCAGTCAGTTAAACTGGAAGTTAGGCTGCCAGTTAGATGGGGTTGACAGATAATAAAGGAAATTAGCACCAGATTAACACCAATAACAGGAAGGTATCTGAAAGTGTTCTCTAATTTTGATCAGTGTGTTTTCTGCAAAATAATGTTTTTTGTTGAAATGCCTTAGTTATTTTGTGGAAAAAATATTCAATTGTTTATAAATCATTCTCTAATTTTGCTCTCTAGTGTAGTATTAAAATGTTCTGTCTATACTGTGGTTTTAGTATGAACAATGTCATACAGGTAACACCTTGGATTCCAAATGGTAGAAGAACTCTTATGGTTTTGCTTATTCACAAAAGGTGTGAAAATCTGTCAAGTAGACCTACTGAACAGAAAGGGTTTCCATAGAATTACAATTCTATAAAGGAAGATTGCATCTCTTACTCCTGACTTTTTAAGTTGTTTAGTCACCAGACTACATTGCCTGACTGTTGATGCACTAGTACACATTAGTGATGGGTGATACCAGAATTTTTTATTTGATGGGAAACCGATTCCTTTTTTGGCAATACCAATCTCTCTCTACTCAATACTTTGTTTGATTTTTTTTACCCAATAAAACACATATCAAGAAGGGTTGAGCTCAGTATCCAGAGGTCATAAACCGAGTGTATCATAGCAGGCAAAAGTAAAGAAAGGGGAACATGTGTCGAAATGTGTTATAAAAACATGTTGAGGGAAGTCTCTAATCCAGGAAGTTTAAAGGAGGTCAAGGTTTGGAAGAAGTACACAGTGATTTATATGAACCAATGAAACATAAATATGTGTGATTTCTTTGAAATAAAATTATTTATATTTTTTATATATGTATGCTTGTAACGCAATATAGGGAATGTGTCTGAATAAAACTAAAAGAATGATACTCTGACTTGAAATGTTTACTATGGTTATGACAGAAGTCAGAAGAAGAGCTTAAAGCTGAAATCAACAAGTAAAGACATGTTGTGATTAACATTGTGATTCTCAAATGTGTGTAATAAATGAAAAGAAGAAGTGCTGTGGTATAATGTGCAAAGAATAACTGAAATATGAGAAGTGTATAAACTGTTGGAGAAATGGGGAAAGTTACAGGACAGATGTCCAGGTCATGATGCATTAAGAAAACTTTCCAATGGTTAGTAAGCAGAGGTGTCCAGTAACAACTGGAACAGACATCATGAAGACCTAAAAAGAAGTGAATGTTTTACAAATCTCACCCAATAAGGAGAGAGTGTTTTTTTCATATTCTACAATATAAATACAAGGTGCAAAAACTGAAAAGTTCAGTTCATGCTTCATCTCTCCCTGGACGAAGAGGACTCACTCCAGGCCCAAAGAAGAGGATTTTTATTATATAAGAAAATTTAAAGAAACTCCAACACAAGAAGATTGGATTATTTCTCTACGTTTGTTTGCCACAACTGTTATTGGACAAGAAGAGTGCATCACCCAGGGGAAGCAGCCCTGTACCGGGCAGTTTAGGGCGTCTGCTCTTCCGGAACATTGAAGACTCAACACACCGAAGGCCAAGGGATGTGACTTCTCTCCTTCAATACCACCACAAGGCAGTAGGGTCAGAACAGATTATACCGATAATGCCTCAGCACATTTATATTTTATTAATTTACTATTTTATATGAATCAAATCATATTTACCTGATTATTACAATGACTGGAATTTGCTTATGTGCTGTGCCCTTTTCATTCTAATACAATTTTAAGAAAGTTTATCACTTTACATATTCTTGCATATAGTAAATAACAGGTTATACGCAGTAACATCATTAATTGTTTGTTAATGTTTAGTCTCTCTAAACCAGTTATATGTCCCGAATACCGTTGAATTGGGTGTTTAAAACCCATTCCGGCAACTAACAAGTGCCAGGATCATGAGAGGTGAGCTGTCATGAATGAGTGTGGTCGCATAGTGCACCCCGATCACCAGGCTATTAATTAATTATTAATTAGTATATATACTGTATGAGAGTAATCAAGTACATCCTGCATATGGTCTAAGTACAATCAACAATACAGCTACGAAGTATCAGCTGTTGCCACACATAATCAGCAGAAGAAGAAGACAATGATCACATGATACATGGATACACTGGGAGACAAAGGAAAACAAGCTGGTCCAGAGTTTATCAACATCATCTAAAACCATTTGTCTGGAAGTCAAACGGAGCATGTTTGTGCACCAAATGTCTGTAATTATACGAATGAGAGACCTGGTAAACTGTGATTAGTGTGTACGACAGCATGTTATCGTTTTACTCTTTTCTCCGTCTACAGATATCGGACTCAACGGGAGATTTGTTTCCAGTCTGGCTGTTTCTGCTCCTGTTTTTTCACCTGTCACATTTAATAACAGACAGTGAATTAATCCAATTTGTACAAAGCTAGAATTCCCCTTTAATCCCTACACTACATAAAACAAACTGAATCTTAAGCATTCATTATTAAAAGAAAAGCTTTTTAACCAGGGAACAGATTCTCAGGTCAAAGCATTAGTTTTACTTCTATGGATAATTAGATATTAATTTATTTTATACATTTCATTTAGAAGAAATAATCTCTTTTGCATTTTTGGCCATTTTCACCATTAGACTCCACTCAGACATTAGTTATGACGATCATTAAATTCCCATCTCACAGGAATGGTCCCTGCATTCTGACTTTTCTGTCTTTTTTTACCTTCAAAAAAAAATAGCAGATAATTATTCAAAAGAAAGATGACAAAAAAGACTCCAAATATTGGCACCTGCTTGTTATTTATGAGAAGAGGGAAAATGTTATGGCTGATATGAGGGTAAAATACAACAATGTTAACAGCAACATTTATATTTGTGTTTTCTTCTTTTCCTTTCGGCTTGTCCCTTTTTCAGGGGTTGCCAGCGAATCATTGTTCTCCATCTCTCCCTGTTCTCTGCATCTTCTACTCTGACTCCAACTATCTGCATGTCCTCCCTCACTGCATCCTGTGGATGAAATGTATTCATGTGTTCATATTTTATAGAAGTATGCAACATATATAATCATGTTTTAAAAGATCATAAGAGATGCGCTAAAACATATAACCTGCCTAAAATATAAATATGCTGCTTGTGGAAAATATAAAATGTATTGCAT
>NC_024327.1:3002392-3004372 GCF_000523025.1 Cynoglossus semilaevis
CTGTCCTGTAAACCTTTCCCTTCACCTTAGCTGACACTCTTCTATCACAGATCACTCCTGACACTTTTCTCCAGCTGTTCCATCCTGCCTGCACTCTATTCTTCACCTTTCTTCCACAGTCTCCTCTGCTCTGAACAGTTGATCCTAAGTACTTAAACTCCTGCACCTTCACCACCTCTGCCCTTTGTAACCTTACCATTTCACTGTTCTCCCTTTTGTTTACACACATGTACTCTGTCTTGCTACGACTGACCTTCATTTATCTTCTCACTAGTGCAAACCTCCACCTCTCTAGGTTCTCTTCTAGCTGCCGCCTACTCTCACTTGTAGGTGCAATGGGTCAAGTGCTGCTTAGGAGCACTCGGCGTTATTAACCAGACTCAAATCAATAACACAAATCAGTCTCATTAAAGTTATCTTTAATTGTTATATTATCCTACTAATATAGCAATAATGTATTACTTGAAGTATTAAACATATACTACAATCAATAGTATTCAATAACAATTAAGTATCTGAAGGATTTTCTGGAGTTCTTGGCAAATTGGGTGGCTTCAATGAATAAAATGATAATGCAGACAAATACAGTTAACAAGTAATCAAATTTATTAATACAACACTGTTAAGTTCATAACGGTGATTGAACTCATAAACAATGATCACAACAAAAAAAAAGGTATAAATGTGTATAGGTATATATGTGCGTGTGTACGTGTGTATGTACAGTATGTAAGAGGGAAGAAGTGAGAGAAAAAGGGAAAGAAGGAGAGGCGTTATCTTCTCGCATGGGTCACGTGCGCGGTCACGCAACGTGACTAGGAGGAGCAGGAAAGCGGCGAGAGAGAGGGGGAGGTAACCCGGCGGTGCAGAGTTACGAGGAGTGTGCTTGCACTCACAGAGGTGTGAAAACGGTGTGTGGAGACACAGTAATACACTCAGGTACAATAAAACAGGGCTCGTGATATCATCAAAGTATGTGGGAAAAGGGAGTCGTACCGAGTGGTCTACTCAAGAAAAAGGACTTTGTCAGAGTTACCTAACCCCAATATTTTATCACCAACCAACTCGTACAAACTTAAACGGTTATGAATGCAATCAATAACCTCGTTAAACGTTAGAACGTACACACACGAGAGCAGAGAAAAATAAACATGCAACAAGATAGAATTACGGGGGCAAATTAACATATAACCTTCACTTTGCACACTGATGAAATGTACTTATAGAATTCCTTGTGCCTAGGCTTAACGACTGACGTTGAAAACGTTACAACATAATAACCTAATGTTCCCAAAATGACTTTTAGGTGTCTGCTCGCGGTCCGGAGCAGAATAAGTTTCGAACTTTCGGATCCTCGTAGAGGTGGGGACGTATAGGTTACGGTCCCGGCGGCTTAGTTGGCTTCCTGAATCCACAGGTCCGTTGCGAGGGAAATCTCGTGAAATCTCTGGAATGGACCGACGTCGACGACGATATCTGGAAGAATCTAGCCGCTCTTGCCCCTCTTTGGGTTACTGCCTGGATTGCGGTAATGCGAAAGTTCGAAATAACACCTATAGAGGTGAAGGGATGTCTTCGCGCCTGGGAGTCCGGGTCAGAGAGAGCGAAACAGGGGCTGAGCCCTGATTTTTAAGGGTTGCGGAGGTCACCGGTCAGTAGTTCCTCCCGAAAGCAGTGGGATTATGGGAGTTAGAGTTTTAACTGGGCTGTGGATGTACCTACACACTACAGATCACAATGTCATCTGCAAACAACATAGTCCATGGGGACTCCTGTCTGACCTCATCTGTCAATCTGTCCATCACCACACCAAACAAGAAGGGGCTCAGGGTCGATCCTTGATGTAGTCCCACCTCCACCTTGAAGTCTTCTATCCTTCCAACAGCACACCTCACCACTGTTGTACTATTCTCATACATGTCCTGAACCAATCTAACATACTTCTCTGCCACTCCTGACTTCCTCATACAAAACCACAAT
>NC_024327.1:3005392-3010366 GCF_000523025.1 Cynoglossus semilaevis
GTGATTGTGTTACGAAAACCCTAGCCTAAGGAGCCATAATGCAGGATCAGATAATGGAGGGAAATGTTGGACGAATTTAATTTATTATCATTGCTTCATATAAAACGAACAGGGGGGAGGCCAGAGCTGGGACACACCTGTCCACAGCAGGGCCATGAGAACTGATAAGATGACTGCGAAGCATTAATGAATCATTTAGGAGCAATAAACAAAGATGACAACATTCAGTCAACGGTCGTCATAACCTCAGAAGGCAATTAATTAAACTGGGATCATCATTTAAGGTCCAGTTTTAATAATTAATTTACTAGGAACGGAACAATACACACAGCGCACATGTTGTCATGTACTAGTCACACATCACACAGGTTTGACAGCTGTGTTTAAGGTAGTGCGTGTTGTCTTCCTGTCTTAGAGGTTGGGGGTTCGATTGCAGATTTAGCCACGCTACATTTTTATGTGTTTCTGGTAAAGTTGCCAGTTACTTTGATTCTTCATCCTTTCTCCTTTTCTCCTAACCAAACTCCCTCCTCTTCTTTTCTGTCTTCGACCAACAGTAGCCCAATTTCCATCAGTATCCTGTAGGTCAACAGCACTGTTGGCGGTAGTTTTTGACCCGGGATCCGACCGATCTGGTATGGAAATAGTTTTAAATTGATTTGGCAAAGGTTTTACACCGGATGCCCTTCCTGACGCAACCCTCACTAACTGTTGTATGATTTAAACCACACAGTGGTAGAGACAGTTGGTGTTCTTGCCTTAGAGCAAAAAAAAAAAGGATATAGGATTAGAATAATTGGACACAGCAAAGCTCTTTCTTATGAGGGTAAATGTGATTGGCTGTTTGTCTCTATACATGACGTCAGTCACTGGCCAGCGTGAACCCCGTCTTCACCTAAAGACTGCTTGGATGGGCTTGAGCTTCCCCTGCAACCTTGAAAAAGATTAGAACATACAGTAAAAGAAAACCATAGTCATTATGTCAGTCATAAAATAGTTCTTCAAGAAAACACAAAAAGACGCCCCCTGCCTGACAGTGCCCTCGAACAGAGGATCTTTAAAGACAAAATACATCAGTCACAATTTAGGTTTTTTTAACCAAATACCTCAACATGTTAGTCCTCAATGTAAACAATCGTTGGTCTGACTCACTTGATAATTGTAGTAATAATATTAATAATAGAGCTGTTGTTGACACACCCTGACACTGCTTAACTGAAAATGTCTTTTCATAGTCCCTACATGGTGTAATAACCTTGTTTAGAGTTAGGTTTAGTGTCAGGTTTCAACGAGAGTCAATATCCTGAATGTCTCAGAACCAAAGAAATTGGGAAAAAAATTCTACATGAACTGATCATTTTCCTTTTACCTGAAAGAGTTTTATACCAACAAATGAATATGAATTGATGTAAAGTGAAGGACTTCCCATGGACTGTGTTTGAAATTGACCATCAGACACCCACAACAACTGTCTCCCCTTCTCTTTGTTCTTGCTGTGAATCCAATCTCAGCTCAATCAACACAAGTGCTGGTTTTACCTCCTTCCTGATGTGCTCCGCGCACAGATGTTAAGCAAGAAATAAAGGTCACGCAACCGTTCAAGTGTTACTGATCTGTTACTCCTTTTCATCCGGTTATGGAGGGTGATTGAGGGAGGCCTTATCAGATGATTCAGGAGCAGATAAAAGTGGATGGGAGGTGTGGGCCACTGTGTGGTTGCATCTGATTAGATTGCCAACAGGTGAAACACTGCAAGATGTTTTCACAACACCAGCATCAGGTGTGCTTTGAAAGATGAGCAGCGATCTGCATGAACAGGGAGTAACATGACAACTTATTTTTCTTACGGCTTTGTCCCTTTATTTCAGTTGCCACAGCGAATCATTGTTATCCATCTCTCCATGTTCTCTGCATCTTCTACTCTGACTCCAACTATCTGCATGTCCTCCCTCACTGCATCCATATATCTCCTCTTTGGCCTTCTTCTTTTTCTCCTACCTGGTAGCTCCATCTCTAACATTCTTCTACCAATGTATCCACTGTCCCTCCTCTGCACATGCCCAAACCATCTCAATCTGGCTTCTCTAGCTTTTTCTCCAAACCTTCCTGTCTGTGTTGTCCCTCTAATGACCTCATTCCTGATCCTGTCCATTCTTGTCACTCCTAAAGAGAATCTTAGCATCTTTAACTCTGTCACCTCCAGCTCCGCCTCCTGTCTTCTGCCTATTGCTACTGTCTCTAAACCATACATCATGGCTGGTCTCACCACCGTTTGACGTAAGAGAGGCATAGGTGGACGGTAAAACAGATTAGATAGTTTCATTATTGATTCACCACAATATTCTTGAGTTACTTTTAACGCTCCTAAGTAGGGTCTGTGTGGATAAATGATCGCACAATGTCATTATGCTCTGATTTCACCAGGCCTTTTTAGGCTATGTGTGGCTAAATAGATGAAAATTATGTTCATCAGAGGGCAGATACATTTGTCAACATTAGTGTCTTCTGTGTAACCTCCACGCAGTTTGGGGGGATCGAATTATGTGCACACAACACTTTTACTGCACTTTTTTCAGGCACTAATTAATACAAAAGTTTTAAAACAAGGTGCAATTAAATTGTGAATGTGATCATCATGTATCACTAAGGACGGTATCAGATTTTCATCATTTATTTGTCCTTAATTACCCAGTTTTTTAATTTAACTTTTACCCACTGTCGAATTCATCCTTTAACCTGATTGTTTTTTATTCTTTCACTCTGTTATTGTCTCATTTGTCTTTTTCTATGTCTAATTACTTAAAGTAATGGAAAACAAGAGTAAAAGTCTTAATGTGTGCGTGTACTTGGACAACAAAGGTGACACATGATCTAGTTTATTATTTTGAACTGACCCAGCACTCTACCTTGGGCTGCTGTGGTTCAGTAGGTAGAGCTGGTGGTTCTCAAGGTTCTCAAGGTTCTCAAGGTCAAGGGTTTGAAGGTCATCTCCTTCAGTGAGCGGGAAGTGTGTCCTTGGACAAGACACTTGACCTTGCGTTCTTCCTCTAGTATAAAGAAGAAAATATAGATAAATACAAAGCACCACAACATGTGAACCACATGTCTCCTTCAGCTTGCTTTGATTAGAAAATAAACCGAGTGGCTTGGAGAAATTAGGAGTCGGAATAATGATTTCACAGGTCATTTAAAGGAGGTTTGGTTTAAAAAAAAACTTAATGCTTTAACATGTTCTCGACCAGATCTTAAAGACATATTTAAATATTAACTAACAAACACAGACAATGGGACAGAACGCTTAGCATCCACTGTTGCTCTGATAAAAGCATTTGTATGAGCACTGTCATGCTAATTTTTGATAAATAATTTGTAATAAAGCATCTTTTTATAAGACTTTTGCTTTACATATGTATTATTTGATTGATATTTTTGGTCAAAATCACTGGTTTATTGTGTCTCCTGTTTGTTTGAACTTTTACAATTTGTCAGCTGTCAAATGAAATAAGCCATACTCTTCATCACACCATCACTGGACAATATTATCTGACATTGTGTTTCACACGTCATATTTTTGGCACAAAAAAAACGTATCATTTGATCAGTTTAACGGAAGTAAATTAGTAAAAAAGACATATCCTGTCAGAGGACAACGGCACTCTGTGATGATTCAAACCCTAGTTTTAACCCATATGTCAACTAATCTAGTTACAAAACTAAGTGTAATATAAATACGTTGACGTACATTACACTTTATTTTTATCTTTTTACTGCTTTTCCATCTACAGTATTTCTGCTTTTCCATCTACAGTATTTTCGGACCATAAGGCGCACCGCATTATAAGGCGCACTATCAATGGACGAGAATATTTTCATTTATTATTATTAGTTATAAGGCGCATCAAGCGAGACAAAACAGTCAGCGAAACAATTAAGCTGAACAATCAAGCATGCAGGGATCATTATCCGAATCAGTCTCGTTAGTTGTTCAGTGATGATTCTGACCTTCGTGAAACATTTGAGACTGATACCTTAGCCTAGGCATTCATGATCCATTAGCAGATACTGGCGTAACTCGCCCGGCGTTGCCTCCCTGTCTTGGTGAATGTGTGTTTGCCTTCTGTCATCCAATGCGATCCCGCAACTCGCAATTTTACTTTGAATGCCCTGTTAACACCAATATTTAGTGGTTGGAATTCTTTAATTATGGCAAGCCCCGAATTAGTTTGCTTCACTTGGGTTTTCACAAAATTGATGAGATGGGCGCGCATGGATCAATAGGGACGGAGTATTGTGGAAAAGGGTAGTGACCTAAGTTGGACACTGGAGGACGCTGTTGTTCACCCCTCCAGAGTCAGGCGGTTGTCACTATTTCTGTTCTGGATGGTCACCGTATTGTTGTTTTGGCGCTGTTCCATGCGGAAGAACGGATGTTGTTTTGTAGAGATTGTGTTTTTGTCTTGCCTGCATCGATAAAAAAGGAGAAATAAAAAGAGTTCTTGACCACGAAAAAATCGACAGCCATGCGTCTAAGTCGCCCTACATCGCACCATACATCGACAATTCAAAAACACAACTCAGAGTGTCGCGTACTGGCATCGCAGGAAGCAGGCAGGACCCAAATGCAGTACTGGTGAGACTCTTTCTGGTGCAGTAAGTTTTATTAACAAAGTCCAAATTAACAAAACACGAAGAACTAACAGGCATGGAACTCTCGAGGAACACAAGGAAAACACGGAAACACGAGGAAACAGAGTAGGAAACTCACGAACACGAAGATCTAACACAGTCACAATGATCAAACCCTGACAGAGTGAGGGAGAGGGGTATATATACACACACACAGGGAACACCAGGTGACACAAGTGAAGCTAATGAACAACAGGTGAGTGTGATCCCATGATTACCCCACAAAGAACACAGGAAAACACAGAAACAGACAGACATGACAGTACCCCCCTCCTACTGGACGTCCCC
>NC_024327.1:3011598-3012933 GCF_000523025.1 Cynoglossus semilaevis
ATGATCCAACAACGACAGAGTGAGGGAGAGGGGTATATATACACAGGGAACACCAGGTGACACAAGTGAAGCTAATTAACAACAGGTGAGTGTGATCCCATGATTACCCCACAAAGAACACAGGAAAACACGGAAACAGACAGACATGACACAGAGTCTCCGGGTGTTGGAAGGCACAGCGCAACGTTGCACGGACTTGGGTTATACAACCTACTGTAACAGTTGTTGTTGAGCATCTTCTAATTGTGAGTTAAACGTCATTGCTGGCTCCCAGTGTGCTTCAGTTGTGTGCCATTATGTGTGATGCGCTGTGTGGTTTGGCTTTATAAAATCGGTTCGCGCTCAGTAAGCGCAACAAGAAGTAACACATAAGGCGCACCGGGTTATAAGGCGCACTGTCGATTTTTGAGGAAATCAAAGGATTTTAAGTGCGCTTTATAGTGCGGAAAATACATTATTTACTCTTAATGGAAATCAAAACTTCTCACCCAGATATTTATCTGACAAGACGACAAAATGCAGCACCACTTCATCAAGTATGAAAATTGCTGTTGAGAAACCTCAAGAAACCTACTCCATCCAGTTGCCCTGTCAACTACTGATTACAATATTGTTTGTATTTATTAATAAGACACTGCTGATGTGTTGCAGTAGTGATGTACCAATGTCAAACTAACACTTTTCTCCAGAGAGCACTGCTCGAAGTGTGCGTTTCAGCGCAACGGCAACGCTCCGCCCACATCGGCACACCGTTGTCTCGAATACGTTCTCAGCATCACCGTTGTTATAAAGCAAACTACCGTTCGTAAAAAAACAAAGTGCAGTACAATGTATTTGCTCAATACATTGTACCAAGAGCACGACTACGATGAGTTTGGCGAATGAAACATGGGCTGATAATCAAATTCAATTATGTAATAAATTGCGAAGAAAAATGGAAACGCTCGCACAAAATACTTTCGGGGAGTGCTAAAATATCTAGTCATGGTCTGGCATCAATTTCTTCTAAACAACTGAGCTGCGATGTCCGCAGGCTCCTCAACAAAACTGCTACGGAGCAGGTTTGCTCCACGGCATATGTGGCCATAGCAACCGAGTCTACGTCACGGTCTAGTAGTCTTCGTGAAACTAGAAAGTCAGAGTTCCCTCTAATACGGAGTTAACTAACTCTGATTTAGCACAAAGACCGCTTCAAGAAACGGACCCCAGGTGGCTCAGCAAGATGTTTTAGTTCCACCTCTGAAAAAATTCACTGATTTCCATCATGTATAGTATGTATTTACTGTCCGTCAATCAGAAGGTTGTTATAGGTGTAGTTTACAAAATACATTTTGC
>NC_024327.1:3012974-3023781 GCF_000523025.1 Cynoglossus semilaevis
GTTTTGGCAGTTCTTCCTAATAGGACACTGATGTGGACTGAGTTTAATTTCTGTTTATGGAGAAAAAATGGCAACGGGGGATATAATTGACTCATAGTTCTTTTAAACATTTGCAATATTTGAATGGGTGGGAGTTTGTTTTAAAGCAAGTCATTCCAATATTGTTGAGTTGTAAATAGTTATTATTAAATAGTTTTTTGACTGTGCTGTTATAAATTTAACAGTTTGTCTGGCCACACCATTTTTACTTACTTTGGGCATGTTACTTTGAAAAAGTAATTAGTTCTAGTTACTAGTTACATCTCCCAAAAATCACTGAGTTAGTAATTGAGTTACTCCACTATAAAAGTAACTAGTTACCAGGGAAAGTAACTATTGTATTAGGTAAGTTTAAAAATGTAGAGTAGAAAAGCAAAGACCTGAACAGAGGTTTTAATTTATTGCACCTCAACAGACCACAACTGGTACAACTGTTTTCTTCTTCACAAAAGTAAACATTTTAACAATATGAAGTGCTTTTAACTCGCTGTGGTGTAAATTAAATGAATCCAACTTTTACAACTTCAGACAACTGGTGGACATACTGTACTTCAAGTATAAAGTAAACAGTTTAACAATGTGAGCTTAACAGTTACATCTTTTTTCACTGTGTACCCGTCTATGTTCTACCTTAAACATTTATTAATTCAGTGAATCTGAAATGGATTCAGATATCAAAGTATCATGGTGAAAACAAAAGTCATGAATAGAGATTAAGTTCTGATCCTAAGATTTGAAATCCTAAAGAAGTAGGTCTGTGGAGTTTCTCTTGTGCTCTTTTGCACAAAGTGCTTTAAACTCTCTAGTGTAAATTAAACAAATCACACTTTCACAGAACTTAAGACAATTGGTGGACATACAGTGCTCCAAGTATGTTCTTAAAAAGAAAAGTAAACAGTTTAACAGAAGTGCTTTTAAAATTGTACTGTAAATGTATATGAATTTGTTGAACAAATCCAACTTTAATTCCTAAACATTCATTCATCTAGTGTTAGGAAGGAGTGTATGGATGACACCCCTTCCTAACACTCATCCATCTATCCATGCATGTAATCATTCATCCACCCAGCCAACCCAGTCATCTCACCATCTTAGCCATTTAACCAGTGATTGTATTTAGAAAATGTCTTTCTGCACGGCAGACCGGCTCCTCCTCTCTTAGGTATTTTGCCTATGAAGGCTCTGAAGGAGTCTGAATCAACTGTTGACATCAGTGACATGCGGTGAGGTTCATGGATGCTGAGGCACTGAGTCAGATTTACAATTGTAAGAACTGAAAAGAGCATCTTATTTCACTATTCCTCCAACAGCATGCAACTGGTAATGCTTTATATCCATCAGCATTCCTCTTTCAATTACACTTACACCAACACAAACATATACACAGGAACATAATAGATAATAATAGAGCACCCTTCTTGTGTCTACTGTATGTACTGTAAACAAATTCAAGTATAGAGATGAGTGCGGCACAAATTTAATTTTGACCTTCGGACGCCCCCTTGAGGTCCCCTGCTGACTTTTCTCTGCATTTTCGAGATGTGCTTCATTAAATTGGAGCTGCTTACACCGGACGTAGACAAACTCTTTGTTCTGGGACATAATGTATACTGAACATGTACTTTTTTACCTTTTACCCCGACGAGGTTAAAGTAGTGCCTGTATTTCCACCTCGAAAACACTGTCTTCCCCTTTGACTCCGGACTCGCCATCTCTGAAAGTTTTTGTGCGTGCTGCTCGACCTGTGTGCTGAGCACCTGCCATAGGGGAAAAAACACACACATTTGCAGCTCCTGTGTCTGCGTGAGCCAAGTCGGATGACAGCTTCAATGAGTAGCTTCAGTAACGCGCAGTAATGGCGAGTTGGTGACGGTAACGGCGTTATAATGATAGATAGATAAAGTAAATATTTAGATTAACCGTTACTGAAAAAAGTAACGCTGTTATTCCCATCACTGCCTAGCAATAATGTTTTAAGCACAATTCATCTTCGAACTAGCATGATGCTACTGGATGGACGAAATATCTCATCAATCATAAATATATATTAAAATAAATATATATAATAAAGTGAAATAATTGGAGGTCAGTCAAACCATATAGACTAACATTGACCAACCAAACGAGCTAAAGAAGAAGCTAGCAGTTACTGACATTTTTTACAAGATGATGACAAAAACACTCCAGAAGAATATAACATATTGTATATTACAAAACATCTAAAATGTGCCAAAATGTCATTAAATATTCTTAATGATAAACAAGAAGATAGGGTCAAAGATTAGCCCAAAACTGGTCAAGTTAGTTTCTTTTTTTAAGCAAAGGAAATACTAGGGGATGGAGATTCTGTTTTGGGAAGATGTATTAAAATATATGCATTTTTGTGCTGCTTTTGCAACTGAGTCAATGGTCAGTGACACTTGAATGGATTTAGGGAATGAAGGCTGGGAAGCAGCTATTACCACAGTCCTTATCACATACACCGGCCTAATCATAGCTCTTGTCCACCTCTGAATGGACATAAAAATTACCGCTCATCTGTCAAGAGGAAATTACTAGAGAAGAACACATTACTACTCTGGTATTCTTCCACACTCCCATCGTGTTGATATTACACCCTTGCGCTGAGTAAATGCCCACCAGAAGTCAAGATGCGACACTGCCTGAAATCAGGTGATATTATGATAGAAGAAAGAGAAGTGGCAGAATCTGGAGGTGGAAATGTGACAGCATAAATACTTTGATGGTTCTGAGTGAACCCTGTGTCAGCAGAAACAACTGACAGTGGATACAGTTGTGTGCCTGTGAGACGGTCGGACATGTAATTCCTCTGTCATCACCTCTCATTACCATGAGAGGCATCTCGGATTCAACAACAACTGCAAGTCAAATAGACTTGCAGTTTTCCCGGAGAGATGATTAAATATTGAACAAACAGCAGAGGACCATATTTGCAGGACGTGACCCTCAGTCTGTCAGTCTGTGGCATACAACAGTAATAACCATGAATGCTGTTGGCCTCAAAGCAGCATTTTAATCAAAACTACAGCTTACTTCTGTTCTATCAAATATACTCTCGGCTGTTTTTAAGAACACATACCTGCTAAACATGTTCATGTATGCCTGAAAGGTCAACCTAGCTAATATGTAGCCACAAGGTTTAAGGTTTCTATACAGCTTAAACCAGGGGTGGGTAAACTTTTTGGCTCATGGGCCAATAAGGTTTGACTGGCTGACTTTTTAGTGGCATGAAACAGAAGGATTGACATCAGCCTTATCTAGCGAGCCCAGCAGGCAGTATCTGGCCCATGGCCGTAGTTTGCCCAAGTTTGGCTAAAGTTCATGTGCATCGTGCTCATGTTATAACTAAAAAAACAGGGCACATAAATGTAGTTTTTCAGCACTTAGTAGTTGTAGTTTTTTCAGCACTTTCAGCACTGTATCCTTCGTGCCAGCGTTGTGTCGAGATTTTTGTTGTAGCTGTTCCTAGTTTGTTCCTGAGCAAGTCTGTTGCTGTGCTCAACTCTGTTTGTGTTCTCAGCTATGCTTGACTTTGTCTGTGCTTCTGTCCTGGTTTTTGGAATTTTGCTCTTCAAATAAACTACCTGCACCAGTACTGCATTTGGGTCCTGTCTGCTTCCTGCAATGTCGATGCCCCCTCGTGACAGATTCACTTCAATGTCATAGGGTTATGGTTAGGGCATTTGGCATGGTCAGACACTTCAGACGCCAACATGAGGATGTTGCCTAATATTTGGCTCACATTCATCTAGTAACCGGATAAACATGTTCATTTACCCAGGTCATCTTGACCTGTTCTTGCATGTGCCTGTCTCCCGTCTTCCTGTTATTCTGGCATCAGTTTGGCCTGTTGAACATGTCAAAATATAGCAACAGCTTCTTCTTGTCAGTGCTTGGCATTTTCTGTTATTCTGGTCTACATGATGTTTTTCTCTACCACAGTATTTAAATACGCCACTTCCCCAGTGAACCAGGGCCAGAGCGTTTCCTGTCGTAGCACAGGTTCCCTAAGAGTTTGTTCTTCAATAGTTTTTTTTTTTTTTTTTTTTTCTTCTGTCTTGTGGATCTCTGGATCTAGGATTTTGGAACATGTCGCCATGAAGTGTGGAGGGAGTTTGCGCACCAGTAGTCGTTGGGGATATTCTCACTGCACTTCACCTTTTGCAGTTTATATTCAGAGTATTTCTGAATAAACTTTGTGCACCTTACGGCTGTCTGTGTTTCTGCTTTTGGGTGCAGTGCTACACATCGAGTGCCCTAACGTAACACTAAGAACCAAATGGCCGGTAACAGCTGTTACTGCGGACCAGTAATTGTTGTAGGATCATTAAATTTTCTAAATAAAACATCTTTTATTCTGTTAGTATCGGAGTCTGAATAACCAATTGTTTTGAAAAGTTGCCAGATTATCTTTAAATGAAAAAAGTAAAAGTGTAGCACTGCGGCCTTGTACAAAATTACCTACCAAACACGCACTGGTCCCCGGACCGGGGGTTTGGGACCCATGGTTTATATGATTAGGACAAACCAGTCTGACTGCAGGTAACAGAACAAATAAAAGTTAGCCTTCCAAACTGCTGACATTAATGACCTATGTAAATGAACTACCCACACAAACTCTAGTAGCAGAACAGATATTTTGACCAGTGTGCAGCCGGTAGTGGTGAAAAGCTGTGATGAAGTTACGGAGTCGCTGAATCAGTATTTCACTGAGCCCAGTCCCAGTTTAATTCAACTAAACAATTGCTCCTGGAACTATTTAGTCACTTTACTTTTTATGTACAGTGCTGTAAAAAAAAGTATTTGCCCCCTTCCTGATTTCTGTGTTCTTTTCATATTTATCACACACAAAGGTTCAGGTTCAGATCATCAAACCAATTTAAGTATCACACAGAGACAACCCAAGGAAATACAAAATGCAGTTTCTAAATGATGATTTTATTTACCAAGGGGGAAAAAAATTACAAACCTATCTGGCTCTATGTAAAAAAGTAATTGCCCCCTTTTGTTAAATCAAAAAGTAACTCTGACTGTGCTTGGGAAAGCTGAGTTCCATTTCACAGGTCACACCCAAATCTGATTACCACCACATTTGTTGAATCAAGAAATCACTTTAATAGAATCTGTCAGACAAAGTGAAGTAGTCTACAAGATCTCAAGAACAAACATATCATGCCACAATCCAAAGAAATTCAAGAAGAAATGAGGAAAAAAAAAGTGATTGAAATCTATCAGTCTGGAAAAGGTTACATAGCTATTTCCAAGGTTTTGGGGCTCCAGCGAACCACTGTCACAGCCATTAGACAGTGGCAAACCTTCCCAAGAGTGGTCGACCAACTAAAATTACTCCAAGAGTACGACAACGACTCATCCAGGAGGTCACAAAAGAACCTAGAACAACATCCAAAGAACTGCAGGCCTTGCTGGCTTCAGTTAAGGTCAGTGTTCATGACTCTACCATAAGAAAGACACTGGCCAAAACTGGCATCCACGGGAGAGTTCCCAGGCGAAAACCATTGCTGTCAAGAAAGAACACAAAGGCTCATCTGACATTTGCCAAAAAACATCTTGATAATCCTCAAGGACTTTTGGAAAAACATTCTGTGGACTGACGAGTCAAAAATTGAACTTTTTGGAAGGTGTGCGGCACGTTACATCTGGCGTACAAATGGCACAGCATTTGATAAAAAGAACATTATGCCAATATTGAAGCATGGTGGTGGCAGTGTGATGTATGTGTGCACGGGGCTTGGTTGATAGTGGGTTGCGGTCTCATGTCCATTTTCAGATGTGGATGAAGTCACCTCTCTGCTACCTTCTGGGCTGCTTTGTCCCTGATTCCCTCCTTCATATCCAGGAGGAAGCAGAGATAAGGAAGTGAAAGAAACTGAAGAAGGAGAGAAAGTCTTGGACACAGATGCTTTCTGAGTCAACACTGTTAGCTTTTTAGCGCGGGGTGTGCCACCACATTCAGAGACACACTTGAACTAGTTGAAAAGCTGAAGGTGTTTTTTTTTTAAACAGATTCAGGAAACATACAGTACAGGAAAAGCATTGGATTCATCAACATTTAGTTTATTTCTATAGCTAAATGTAGAAACTTATGCTAACTTTTAGTATGCCTGACCTAAGTTTAGAAAATACATTTTGTTATTTTTTGGAGTATCATATTTTCCAGACTAAAAGTTGCTCTGGAGTATAAGTTGCGCCATTGCCCTCTAGCGGCTGGCAGTGTGAAAATAACAAATATGTACATTTTTTAGGGGTACAGGAGTAACAGATACTGGTACACAAGCCTAGAGTGCCCTCTACCAGCTGTTAAAATAGTGTTTAAAATGTATTTAAAATGTGAAAATAACAAACTTGAAATTATATATTTTAATATATAAGTCGCACCTGAATATAAGTTGCAAACCCAGCCAAAGGATGAAAAAAAAAGTGTGACATAAGATTTTTATTATAGGAAAATACGTTACTTGTTTTGGCCTAATCTTTAGATATTGGTTGTAAAGATATGATTATAATATTATGATTAACTAATAGTGAAATGATTGCATCATAAATGTTAAAATTCAGGAATGGAAAACTACTGAACCTTTGTGCGACAAAGAGTGGAAATGTACTGAGTAATTGTGTGACAACTGTAGCATGAGAAGATATAAGTATTCTTTCTGTTGTTAAGATATAGGCTAGAACAACCTGGCATTTGGAGAACAAAACAATCCTTTATAAATCATGATAGTGTGTATATCTGAGTGACAGAGGTCACGGTAATTAGTGAGTTTCAGGATGGAGGCGCCAGCAACAGTAGCAGAAGTGGAGCTGAATCCCAAAAAGACGAAAAAGATGGAAAAGGACATCCAATCAGATGAGGACAACGTTTGTGTGCACAACTATGTCTGTTACGCTTAAAAACCTGGGTCAAGGAAAGATAGTTGGTCAGACTTCGTAAAAACTTTTTTGAGACCAAAAGTTTTGGCTTAGAACAGGGGTGCCCAAACTGTTCCACAAAGGGCCGCTGTGGCTGCAGGTTTTTGTTCCAACCAAGCAGTAGCACACCTGAGTTGAGAGGTTTAATCAACTGGTCTCAGTCTTCAGACAGCTGATTGTCAAACTATATGCTCTTAGTTGGTTGGAAGAAAAACCTGCAGCCACACGGTCCTTTGAGGAATAGTTTGGGGATGCCTGGCCTAGAAGGTTGTCTCACTGAGGCTCACAGATTGGCCATTGGAGTCAGTCACCCTCAACACGTGTGTACATGTTCAATAATCCACTGTGTGGCAATATAACTTTTACTTTTAACGAGTTATACATTTTTACCCTCCTAGGACCTGGCGTCCACATATGTGGACCGCATATTTTGGATCGTCCAGACCACAATACAAAATGTTTCTCTACAAGGGCTTGGTGTCCACATACAAGGTTATTATACTGTCACTTAGTGGTGGAAGAAGACTATTACACATTACAGGTTAGCTTTGCAATGGCTGACAACACACCCAGAAGTTCAGATGGCAACTCCCGATCCAAACTTTGCGCAGGAAAAAAAATCCATCAAATTTCATGGCTAATTCTTGTTCAGATATGTATAAAAGTGTTCAGTGTTTGTTATGGATTTTACAAAAATGAGTAACTGTAACAATTTACCATGCCGCTGAACATGATGACCACGTATGTGGACAGAGGGACTATGTCATCATAAATGCTAGCAACAAAATGTGAGAATGAAATTGTATTTTGGGATGATTTTGGTATAAAACAACAGTATAACAGAACAACAGTTTACTACAGTACATACAGATATAGAATGTTTTATAAATAAATCTACATAGATTTTTATTTGTTTTTCTCATGATGTTTTTTTGCAGAGCGTTATTCTTTGTCAAGAGTAATGGAGTTTCAGGGGTTAATTGGTGGAGACAATTCAGAAGTGGAACATTTCTCACATTGATGATCTTGTGGGGGATGCTGAATATCATCCCTTGCAACAGGAGCCAAGCAGCAGTGAGGAGGACAGTAGTGGGTGTGAGGACCCCACTGTACATCCCACTAAGCCTATCAGGGGACGTAAACGTGATAAATATGGATATATTTATATTATAAATTTATATATTTATATTTATAAATATGGATCCCACTAGACTATATAGAACAGTAAATTGATAAAGATTTGATGAAAGTGATAGCCGATTGCTCTAATGCTATGAAGTGGGGACCCACTCGATACATCAACTGATGAAATGTACCATTTTATTTTGGTGCCTGTATTTTGATGTTTTGTGCACCATATCCTGCAATCAGGATGCACTGGTCCAAAGCTTTGAGATTCCCTGCCATCACTGAGCATCAATGAGCAAATGATTCCATTCACAGGAGCTTGTCCATGTCGACAATATCTGCCAATGAAACCAAACCAAGTTGGCATGCTGTTGCCTGTCTCAAACTCTGCATCCTAATACAAATGTTTTCTGTGATCAGTTCTTCACATCCACCCAAGGTGTGGAACACATGATGAAGAAGCAGATGTATGTAACTGGTACAGTTATGAAGAATTGGTAAAAGTAACAATGCAAAATGTTTAGAATGTTTTTACTTTGTTAGAGACATACATCTTCCTGCAACAGCACTTCAAATGAGCCATATTGCTCAAAGGGGCACAATTCTTGTTTCTCATTTTGTTTTTGCACTCAAAAATGCTACTGTGTTCTAGCACACAGTAAATAGTTTTGTACATCATTACTCAATTGTGACTTCATTGTGTTCTATCGAAATTTAAAACAAATGTCCTCATATGTGGACATCATTTTTCTCAGAACCTACATCATGTAAAAAGATAATTCTTTGTTTTTACACTCATCAGCTCCCAATCAGTCCAAATAGCAAGATAAATTAAAAATGCATGCCATGGGTCTTAGGAGGTTAAGGATGGAGGGAGAGTTTCATAAGGAGGGTCAGGAGTTTGTGTATGTGGGGAAAAAAGAGAAGAGAAAGTCTTGAGTATATTTATTCGGGTTCTGATGTTACAGAGCTAAAATACTCAAAGGTGACTAAATACTGATACCTCACTTGGTACAAGTGATTTAATCAAGATGATAATATAGCAATAATTGTAATTCATGTTCACAAGAAGAATATATATATATAATTATATAACACTATTATCCATCCATCCATCCATCCATTTTCATCCGCTACCAGGTTGGAGGTGCAGCAGTCGCCACCCAAATCACACTGCACCGTACCAACCCCCCTAAACCTTCCTGCAGGTGGTGAGTCCATTGGAAGGTACCAACCGCCCTAACCGGGATTCGAACTTGCCCAGGAGGTGAATCCTGGTGTTCCACACCAATGATACAGACATTGCCTCTGGGCCAAAGCGCCACGATAACACTATTATTTAAATTTAATATTTTTTAGGATAGTTACATGTAACATTAAAATTTAAATATTTCATATCTGTCATGACATTTTTTTTTCTTTTACGTTTTAATTAAAATTACATCTTTTAATCAAAAAAAAAACAAACAAGATCTACATCATTAAAGGCACACTTTCTGACAGTGTGGATAAAGTCTATTCTTATGGTGACTAGTTTCTATACCTAGAATATTACTATAGAACATTTTGTTCAAGTAATATTCTGAGATACAATATTTATACTGAGATACAATATTTTGTTCAAGTTTTGGAAAATTCAGCAATAATTTTAAAATCAGCTCTAAATATTCGTCTGAATAATTCTATGGGAGATATTCTGGTGACAAATAAAACAAAATGAGACATGAACGGAAGGGTCAATATGGGGAGTTAGAAGAGGAATTGCAGAGTGAAATATGCAGTGGAGTTGGCAGTGTGGGAAACAAACAGGCAGACAATGATAAGGACTTTTTGCAGCTACATTAACTAGCAGACTGACAATATAATCTCCTTCTCTCACCCCTGACACAAAACTATTTGGCCAAAACAAAAAAACAAGAAAACAAAACAGGTTCTCCCCTCAGATCATCTTACACTTTCAAAAACTGGACACGTGGAGTTTCTTCTCCTGCAATGTCCTTTGCTAGATAAAGGCCCTGGTAAAAAGAGGATGTATCAGCCCTTCTCATGTACAGATATGAACTGTATTCTTGAAAAAATACACAGTCCCACTGAGTCATCCAGTGCATGGAACACACCTTTTTTACCTGTTGAAAAGCAAAACACTGGAAAATACCGTATGGCACATGACTTAAGGTGCATAAACAGTATTGAAGTGACTCCTACTGTCCCTGTACCAAACCTCCCCTTCTGCCTCCCCTTAGTCTCTCAGACATGTGTTTTCATTTACATATCAGGGAAAACAATTATGAAACACACGCATGCCACAAGGTTTTATTCTGTCCCGAGGACTCTTTAATCAGGTCCTGAGGAACCAGCTACAAGATCTGATGCTTCCTCCAGGTGTAGTGCTGATTCAATATGTCGATGACCTCCGTTTGGTAGCCCCTAACCCACAACTCTGTCTTGAAGCAACTAAAAGACTACTACACAGTCTTAATGATTTAGGATTTAAAGTCTTACATACAAAACTGCAGTGTTGTAGACGAAACGTCTAGTTTTTGGGGAGAATAATATTAGCAAGGGGGACAGGCATGTCCCCTTCCCACAGAGATTCTATATTGCATCATCCCAAACCTTCTTCTTTTCCTTTCGGCTTGTCCCTTTTTCAAGGGTTGCCAGCGAATCATTGTTCATCATCATCATCATC
>NC_024327.1:3025386-3037010 GCF_000523025.1 Cynoglossus semilaevis
GTCCTTAATCAACCTCACCTGCTGCACATCCTTCCCAGCTTGATTTCTCTGTCTCGCCAATCTATACAACTCCTTTTCTCCTTCCTTTGTTTCCAAACTCTCATACAACTCCTCATATGCCTTTTGTTTGGCCTTGACCACTTACCTCTTCACCTCCCTTGTCCTCTCTTTGTACTCCAGTCTGTTCTCTTCTCTTCTGTCACTGTCCCATCTCTTCTTCGCTAATCTTTTTCTCTGCACACTCTCCTGGACCTCCTCATTCCACCACCAGGTCTCTTGTCTATCTTTCTCTGCCCAGAGGACATACCTAGCACCTACCTACTTGTCTCTCTGAAGTCTTCACAACATTTCTCTTTCCTTAATTTCCACCACTTGAGCTCCTGCTCTGTCTTCACTCTCTTCCTTTTTTCACCTCCATCGTCATCTTACACACTATCATCCGATGTTGTTTAGCTACACTCTCACCTGCCACCACCTTACAGTCTCTAATCTCCCTCAGATTACCTCTTCTACATAGAATATAATCTATCTGTTGTGGACCTGCCTCCACTCTTGTAAGTCACCCTGTGTTCCTCTTTCTTTTGGAAATAGGTGTTTACCACAGCCATTTCCATTCTCTTTGCGAAATCTACCACTGCCTGTCCTTCCAGTTTTCTATCCCTAACGCCAAACCTGCCCATCTCTTCCTCAGCTCCTCTTTTACCTTCCCCTACATGACCATTAAAGTCTGCTCCAATCATCACTTTCTCTCCCCTGGGGATACTCTCTATCATCTAATCCAGCTCCTTCCAGAACTTCTCCTTTTCTTCCAACTCACAGCCCACCTGTGGGGCATAACCACTGACAACATTAATCATCACTCCTTCTATTTCTACCTTCACACACATCAACCTGTTTGACTCTCATTTAACCTCCACCACATTTCTTTCATATTCTTCCTTTAGTATCACCCTTACTCCATTTCTCTTCCCATCTGAATCATGATAAAACAGTTTGTGGCCTCCTCTAATGTTTCTAGCCTTGCTGCCCTTCCACCTTGTCTCCTGACCACACAAAATGTCTACTGTATTTTTCAGACCATAAGGCGCACCAGATTATAAGGCGCATTAAGCTAAACAAAACAGTCAATCAAGCAAGCCCTGATCCCTCTTGTCATTATCCGAGTCAGTCTTGTTGCTGTTAATTAGCTGTTCAGTGATGATTCCGGCCTTCGTGAAAGCCCGGATGACTTTTGAGACTGATACCTTAGCCCAGGCATCCACGATCCATTAGCAGATAGTGGTGTAACACGCCTGTCTTGATGAATGTGTGTTTGCCTTCTGTCATCCAATGCTCCCACGCAGCTCCCAATTTAACTTTAAACGCTTAACACCAATATTTAGCGGTTGAATTAGTTTGCTTCACTTGGGTTTTGACAATATCGGTGAGATGGGTGCGCATAGAGTCACACATCAATAGGGACGGAGATTTGTGGAAAAGGGTAGTGACCTAAGTTAGACACTGGAGAATGCTGTTGTTGTTGTTTGCCCCTCCAGAGTCAGGTGGTTGTCACTATTTTTGTTCTGGATGGTCACCGTATTGTTGTTTTGACGCTGTTCCGTGCGGAAGTGCTGATGTTGTTTTGCAGAGAGAGCATCGATAAAAAAGGAGAAATAAGAGTTCTTGACCACGAAAATCGACAGCCAAGCGTCTTAGTCGTCCTTCTGCATTGCACCATACATCGACAATTCAAAAACACAATGCAGGGTCTCCGGGTGTTGCGAGGCACGACGCGACGTTGCACGGATTTGGGTTATACAACCATCCTGTAATAATTGTTGTTGAGCATCTTCTAATTGTGATAACAGTTAAACATCATCGTTGGCTCCCAGTGTGCTTCAATTGTGTGTCATCACGTGTGGTTTGGCTTTGTAAAATCGGTTTGTGCTCAGTAAACGCAACCAGAATTAATACATAAGGCACACCAGGTTATAAGGCGCACTGTCGATTTTTGAGAAAATTAAAGGCTTTTAAGTGCGCCTTATAGTGCGGAAAATACAGTACTCTTCTTCTCTCCATCATATCAGCTAGTTTTCTACTTTTCCCTGTAATTGTACCTACATTCCAAAAAAGAGTTCCAAACTTCAGACCAACACATCTATCCTTCCTTTTTTCTCTTTTTCTCCTAACCAAACGTCCTCCTCTATGGGGAACTTACAGCACCCCTCAGAGCTATGGGTGCACAAGGCATGTGTAATGTTAAGATTTGTGAAAACATTTATTTAACCTTTGCAACATATTCATTATATTAAGTTTCCATATTAATTTATACTATTATTGAATGCTGTTATGTTGTACTAAATGGAAAAGTACTGAAGGATGGTGTGTGGTATGGATAGCACTGACTGTCATGCTTGGAGAAAGGTCACAGAACCAGAACTAATTTCTTTGCCTAAATAAGGGGAACAAAAGAATACCAAGAGGAAAATATTTAAACTGCATGTCTTTGATCTCACCTGACTAACTGAACAGAATGGTTCAGCGCATGCACACGGCTCCTATTGGAGAATCTTTATTTGTATTAACCCTGGCCAATCAACGCCCAGAAGAGGCGCGTGAACACCTTATGGCTGAGTAATCCAGGGAAAGCATTGACTGTTAAAGTGTTACCAACAAACTGTATAAAGGCTTTGTGCACTGAGAAGTTCCTCGGTGCAGTTCTGAATGTAATTATTGTTCTGCACTCCTTGCTGCAAGTAAAACTTTACAGCTTGAGATCTCGTATTTGACTCTTTGTGTGTTAGGAAGCTAGGGTATGAACTAATAGCGTATCTTACAGTCCTATCTAACAGAGAAAGTTTCCTGACATGTAACCTCACTGCTACGTTACAGTGGTCGTGGAAGCTGAAGAGAGCTTCATGAAGCTCAAACACTATCTGTCCAATGCGGCAGATCTGGCGATCCCTGATTACTCTGTTCCATTTTATTTGGATGTTTCTGAAACAGCATATACATTAAATGGTGTACTGTTTCAGAAAAAGGGGTGTAAGAGAGATATTGATGTATATTAGCATAACACTTGACTCCACACTCACCTGTACAAGACATGTAGCAGATGTAGCAAAACTACTACAAAAAACAGCACATGTGGTAATGAACCATCAGCTAGTTGTAGCATATATCAACTCCACTGCATTCACAATGACTGACGCAGATCAGGCTAGAAAAAATCCTAACCGATACAGCTTATGTAATAGTAATAGTCAATGGATCAGGGCTATAATTTTATATTTATTTTTTTTTATTGTTCCAAGGACCCCCAAAAAGATCATTATGGATTACATGGACACGATTGATCGGGTCAACGGGTACAGATACCTCTGTGTTGCGATGGATGCATACACCTGCTGGCCAGAGGCTGATCCCACAAAAGAAAAAAAAAAGGATGAAAAATCAGTGATCAAATTCTAATCTCAAATTCTAATCAACCACGACATACCTGTTCATGGTTTTCCAAAGAGAATCAGATCTGATAAACGCACACACTTTAAAAACAAAGAACTCCAGGAGGTAGAGAAATAGTTGGGGCTAAAACATGCATTTGGCAGCAGACACCAAACATCACACAGAAAAGACCAAACAACATATCTATTCCCGAAAAGATCCATCATGCCACCGTTATAAAGACAGAAACCTGTGGTTGGATTGTATAGTGGCCACCTCTAGAACTCTCAATATGACAAATTGTGTTGCATGTTCATCAGCCCGTCCAGTACTGTTCACTGTCCCTGCACCATTATACCCTGACTCTGACCCGGTAGGTTTCCACTGTATGATCGCCCTCAACCATGCAGATATAACAAATGAATGGGAAGGAAAATAAGCATAACTCTGCAATCAATTATGAATGACGAAGCCTTACAATTAGCCACAGATGGGGATAACATAAAAAGCCACTGTTGGACTAAAACACAGAGGGATATATATCTTGTTTTGGGAGTTGACCAGGCTGGCCTAGATACCATGTGTGCAGTGAAAATAACTTTGCTTAGCAACAAAAACAAGTGGGAAACTCCTTCTGTTAAACCCAGGGAAAGCCAGCAGACACCATACGTCACAGAAAAGCCCAAGAAACCCAAACAACATATCTATTCCCGAAAAGATCCATCATGCCACCGGTTATAAAGACAGAAACCTGTGGTTGGATTGGATAGTGACCACCTCTAGCTCTCTCAATATCAAATTGTGTTGCATGTTCATCAGCCCATATAGTACCCTGCATCATTATACCCTGACTCTGACCCGGTAAGTTTCCATTGGATAATCACCCTCACCATGCAGGCTAACCCTTCTAATTGCACCGACCTCAGCAGCCTGTTCCCATCTCCTCCTGGTCCAATGCCACTAACATGGTTTGGGCCAGGGCTGACTTATTCTGGTTCTGTACTCTCTACCCACAGCTCCCCACCCAGTGGAAAGGTGTCTGTGCCATAGTAAGGCTAGCTATTCCACTGACACTTATCAGAATCAGAATCAGAAACGTTTTTATTGCCAGGTAGGTCACTAACATGGTTTGGGCCAGAGCTGACCTATTGTGGAAGCGACATTCTACACCCACAGCTCCCTCCCCGGTGGAAAAGTTTCTGTGCCATGGTCAGGCTAGCTATGACACTGACACGGACATCTTGCGCAATTCTCCATGAACCATAGGAATAGACGGCCTGCTTTTGAAGCATTTATTTTTGCTTCAAGTCCCTGATCAATATAATATTGGTTGAGCCCATCGCTAATGGTTTTGAAAATTTTCCCATCATTAGTGCAATTTTCCTCATTACACCTAACAAAAACGTGGATCTAATTGATTATATCCATTATAATGTTCAGCGCTTAGCAAACACCACCAGAGATGCCATAGCTGGTCTCTCTGAACAATTGGCCGCCACTTCATTAATGACTGTATAAAACCGAATGTCATTGGACATGCTGTTAGAAGAAAAAGGGGGCGTTTGCTCTATGTTTGGTGATCAATCATTCATTTTATTATGCCTGCTACCCCTCCTGGGTCATAGGCCGCCTGCAAGGGTCCTCCAGGCATCTCTGTCCTGTGCCAGTCTCTCAAGCTGTTCCCAAGTGTACTACACTTGGGAACAACTTTGTGATCAATGGTGTACCTTTATTTCAAATAACACCATTCCTGACGGTTCAGTCTCTAGGGCTCTGCATGGATTACAAACCCTCTCAGAGGAGATGGCAGAACACTCGGGGGTAGAGAATCCCTTGGCGAGCTGGTTGGACAAAATGTTCGGGAAGTGGAAAAACGTTCTGATGACGGTATTGCTCTCTGTAATGGGAATGTTCTTTTCACTGGCATTATGTGGATGTTGTTGTATTCCTTTTATGCGCTCTCTTTGTAACCATATTATTGTTGCAGCAATTGAAAAACAGGACCCTACTCCACCCTACCAACTGCCTATGATGGTAACAGACCATGTCTTTGGCACCAATTGATAACTACGAGTCTGACTAAGAACATCAGATTTAATGTTAATTAAGTGTTGTTGGTCTCAAGTAGATGAGACCAAAAGGGGAATTGTAAAGATATGATGATTATTATGATTATAATATTATAATTAACTTATAGTGAAATTATTGCATCATAAATGTTAAACTTCAAGAATGGAAAACTACTGAGCATTTGTGTGACAAAGAGTGGAAATGTACTGAGTAATTGTGTGACAACTGTAGCATGAGAAGATATAAGTATTCTTTCATTAAACCCAAAGACTTGGGAAACAGTCATGTGAAAAATTAGGACATTTGATTAAAGTCAGCTCTTTATTAAGAAATGTTCACATATCAATGTCCAATCTTATTTTTATTTATTTCTCGAAAAGAACATGATTTAAAATGACCATTGTTTTACTCATAGAACAAAAGATATGAACAAAAATGCGTATTTAATGGTGGAACAAGTTAGGACACCCTACCCGCTAATCTGTCTCTGACATCGATCTGAGGAAAGTTTGCCCCACTCCTCAACGCAGAATTCTTTCAGCTGAGAAATATTGGAAAGAAAGAACTCTAATACTCATGTACAGGGGGTTCGGTTCTTAGCAGTGAAATGCGAGTAACGAGAATTTTTGTCGTTTTCATGAAACAACCATTTTCTTTTCTGTGAGTAACTTTATTTTTCTTATTTCTCTTATCGTTAAGATGTTATTGTTCCATCGAAATATATAACTACAACGTAAAGTTGGATTATAACCAACTGAAAACCTCAGACCTGATCCCATGTTAAAAATATGTTGGGACACTTACACGTTAGTTTGAAATGCTTTATATTGGTGATGTCCAATATTAACTTTTAGCCACTATACGATATGCCGATATTGTTTAAACACTTAATTCCTAATTCCGATATCAACCGATAGCGATATGTGCAGCTGTTTGGTTTGAAGGCACAGACAATATAATAATTCACCTTCGCTTTCACTTCAAACTATTTTTAGATCAGATCTCTTTTTAGGTTACAGCATGGGCAATCCAGGCATTGGGTAATTTCTTTATTGATAATGATTCTTATCAATATTACTTAATTATGCTAATATCAGCTGATAATATTGGTTGCTCGATATTATCGCACATCCCTACTTTATATATATTGGATTTCTTTGTGTTTATAAGCTTTCCTGAGCTTATCATCCTTCAATGATTTATTAAACTAAAAAAGGAAGAATGGGTCACAGGCTGAACTGCATGTATTAGAACTGTCCTCTGCCACTGATTTTTCATTAGCAGCACAGTTAGTTTTAAATACCCCAGAGATTGGACACAGGACATAAACATATACACAGCACAAGTCTTCAGAGGTGATTAGCTTCATTGTCAAGTCAGTCTAGTTTTCAATTAGACAAGAAAAAAAATCCATGGCCGTATCATTAGAAGGATTTAGTGTTCGAGGCCCCTGTGACCTCTCCTTTGACCCCTGGCATGGATGTCAAATGTTTTCTCTGGCCCTTGTAAATGTCCAACTGTCCAACCTGCTATTGAAAGTTACATTGATTGGTGTTTGTCAAATTGCAAACCTGAAGAGGCTGAACCCAGCAGCCTTGCTGCTCATTCAAGCAAACATGCAGGAGGTAAATGTAAGGTTTATACTATTTACTACTATCTGTTTAGTGATGCTGAGGTAGTAAATCACACTATGACTTATCCACAACGATAACATGTATTCTTAAAAATTGTTTCAAAAAGTCAAGAAAGGACTTAGGACTAATTTATCAGTATGTATGAAAAGACCATTGGAAACTAAATACCATTCATTCATCTGGTTATAATAAATTTGATATGCTATTATATCTATCTGAAACTGTTTACATATTTATATTAATTTAACTGTTTATATTTTATATACACATACCATTGATAATGTGGTGTACTGTACTGTCAAACTCAAGGTCCATGAGCCAAATGTGTCCCACCAAGTATTTTTTTGTGGCCCGTGGTAGCTTAAAAAACATTTAATCGCCTTATAATAGTCCCCGCTTCTATGTTTCTTAACCTGATGAATGAAAGTTGTTCTTTTATTGCACAGAGCAATGTACAATATTTGTAATTTGGATAAATAATCAATTGCAGAAACATTTATTATTATGTTATTGAGTAGTTACAGCTATCCATCTATCTATCTATCTATCTATCTATCTATCTATCTATCTATCTATCTATCTGTCTATCTATCTATCTATCTATCTATCTATCTATCTATCTATCTATCTATCTTTAAGCATTATATATAATTTCACATGAACAAAAGTTGCACTTCTAAAAATAGAAATAATTACCTTTGTGCATAAAAAAACTATTTCACAGTACATCACCCTGGAGGCTGGTGGTTTATTTCATATAGCTAACTCATGGGTTGTTTCAGAAGGGTACCTGTTTAAATGTACATGGTTGCATTTAGTATTCCTGACCATACTCAAAGACATTTAATCCAACAATCCGACACTAAAACAAATCCATACTGGGTAAATTCTACACAGACATACTACCATATTATAAATAACGATAGGTATAGGTCATAAGGTTTGCAAGTGGTTTGCAAGTGTAATTCCAATTGCCGCAATTAATTACTGAACACAGATTGAACGTATATGCCGTTGTGTCACCTAATGTATATTAAAGAGTAATACCACCATAGTTATTTAAACATTCAGAACCATTCGTTGCTTCAGTGTTTTCTCTTTTTACTCTCTTGTGTGAATGGTGTTGCTCTGCTGGATTTTTCATCGTTGATGGGTGGTCAGTGGTGGTGTTGTTCCTCAGTGGTTCTTCCAGGGTTAATATGACGGGTAGTATCAAGACGACACCTATGATTATCGATATGCACACAGAGAGTCGCTGTGAAATACCCAATCTATGGAATAGGTGCCATGGTTTAGACTTAAGTCGAGTGTCTTCAGTCGTCATCATTTTGAGAGGAGAGGTTACTAGCAATTCACTTTTTTGTCAATCATCTTATGTCTGCAGGACTATGGTTAGCCCAGTACAGTAATCACGCTAAGTGGCTGAGGATCTCGCTGCTTCATCAACGTTGAGATGTATAGCCTCTATATAGCTACACCCCTTTGTAGTTGGACTTCCCCTCAACCAATCGGATACTGTACCAAGAACCTCTGTCTCCGGCTCGGAGGACCAAGTTATGTCATGTTTCTTGTAATTTTGTACTGCCAAGACTGTTGCTCCTGCCAAAACACGTCTGAGCTCACAAAATGCTTTTTCTCCTTCAGGTGTCCATTGTAAGTCATCAATCATTTTCGTTGGTGTTTCATACATCATTTTTGTCAATGGAGTTGTTGTATATAATGTGGTACCCAGCTTCGACAGTAGTTGCAGAGTCCTAGAAAAGACATAATTTGTTTCTTTGTCTGAGGTTTGGGTGCAGATAAGATGGCTGATTTCCTATCTAGTGTTATTTTCCAGGTGGTTCAATTTTTGCCATACAGCTTGATATGGCTTGTGAATAGATGGTTGGGCTTTCTGCGTAACCTTGAGGTAGTCTTGTATAAGTATATCGCTTTCCTTCAAATGTAAATGCAAACCAAAATTGACTTTTTTTTTTGCAACTGAAATAGAGATGAATGCATTACTCAAATCCACTACTGTAAAGAATTTTGCTTCAGGGTTTAAATCATTCAGCAGAGTATGTGGGTCAGGGACCACAGGTGCTCTCTGAATGACGGCATTGTTCACTACCTGTAAGTCTTGTACCAATCTCCATCCGCTAGATGGTGCTGCTTTCTTTACTGGAAAAATAGGTGTGTTACATGGTGAATCATTGCATTCTATCAGTATTCCAGCCTTCAAAAGATCCTGAATTACTGGCTTTATACCTTCTCTCGTGTCTAGTTTGATTGGATATTGTCTAATGCATGGTCTATATTAACTGTTTGGCCTTATTATCACTGGTTTGCATGTTGTTAATAGTCCTACATTTCTGCTAAGAGGTTCTCTTCTTCTTTTGTCAGCAGAATTTGTCAGGACATTTTCTCTGTATCTGTTATGTGTGTTGCAGGCGTCCCCCTTGCCACCCAATTGAGTGGAATTTTCCACAAGTTCAGTGAAGGGCTGTAGTAGGTGTTATCTGATTGCCATTCCCAGTCAAGGCGGTATGCAGCTGTGGTAGCTATCACGTCCAGTCGTTGCCATAACATTCCTTTTTGTTTTGCTAATAAAACACGAGTCACTGTACTTGCTGCGTGTAATCTCTCTGCTTCTTCTGAAACCTTGACAGTAGCAACAGCTATGCTGTCTTTATCTGTTATGTCTTGTATTGGATTTTGTTGAGGTTTCAGTTTGTGCACCTTTTTATCAAAATCATCGTCTTGCCCTGGAGTGTGCTTTAAACGCAAAGTTACATGCAGTTTATCGACTCCTTGGATTTGGTCTGGCATTTTTAACACATGTGTTATTTTGCTAAGCAATGTTGTTGGGACACTCAAGGGTGGACTAGTGTTCAAATCTAATGACCAGAAATAATGTGGTGTGCCTGTTCCTTGTATAACCATAACATCAGTGTATGTCTATTCTTTTCACCTCCTCCAGTAGTCACTTACATTACTCATAAATTTCGTTTTACATAAATCACATTTCTCCATATTAGGAGGTTATGTTAGTAAGCAGAAATATCACAACACAATCACAAGACCAAATGTCACAAACAGTTAACAAACAGTTGTTGGACTGGAAATGGAAATGATTCAGTCTCTTTAAATCCAATCAATTTACTTTTCTCTCCTGGATGACTGTGAGTGTTGAGTGTGGAAGCAAACGGCACCCCCTCTGTGCAGCTCTACCAGACTAATGACCTGGATTTTCACATTTTATAATAAACAATCTTTTGTGTGTGTGTGTGTGTGCATGTGTCTGTGTGTGTGTTACTTGACAAAAGTCTGAAGGCACTCTGAGCTGCCGGTGTTGTGAAGCAGAAAACTTCAGTTTGTCATCATTGGTTACACTTCCTGTCTCCACCATCTGAACCAAACACAAAGCTTCTTTTCCATTTTCCTGTCTAAGTGGGCACCAGAACAGTTCTGTCATTTTTGTGGGTCACCTTGCATGGAATCCAAGTGAATGTTTATTGTTCCTTTACTGTGAGACATGTGAAGTACAAATGCTTTTACTAGACTTTTTACTTTTTTTGACAACTTCTGTATTCAGTTTTTTGTCCATCCATCCATCATCGTCCACTTATCCGGGGCTGGGTCACAGGGGCAACAGTCTGAACAGGGACACCCAGACTTCCCTCTCCCCATACACTTCCTTTAGCTCTTCCGGGGGGTCCCCAAAGCGCTCCCAGGCCAGCCAAGAGACGTAGTCGCTCCAGCATGGGTCTTCCCCTAGGTCTCCTCCCAGAGGGACAGGACCCGAGCACCTCCCGAGGGAGGCGTCTGGGGGGCATGCGATGTAAATGCCCAAGCCACCTCAGCTGACTCCTCTCGATGTGGAGGAGCAGAGGCTACTACTTCGAGCTCCTCCCGGGTGATAGAGCGCCTCACCCTCTAAGGGAGCACCCTGCCACCCTACGGAGAAAACTAATTTCGTCCGCTTGTATCCGGAATCTTGTTCTTTCGTTCATGACCCAGAGCTCATGACCATAGGTGAGGGTAGGAACGTAGATTGACCAGTAAATCGAGAGCTTCGCCTGTCGGCTTAGCTCCTTCTTCACCACCACGGACCGATACAGCGACCGCATTACTGCGGCCGCTGCACCGATCCGCCTGTCAATCTCTCGTTCCATCCTTCCGTCACTCGTGAACAAGAACCCAAGATACTTAAACTCCTCCACCAGAGGCAGGATCTCCTCCCCAACCTGGAGGGTGCAAACCACCTTGTTCCGGTCAAGAACCATGGCTTCGGACTTAGAGGTGCTGATTCTCATCCCAGCAGCTTCACACTCGGTTGCAAATTGCCCGAGTGCATGCTGCAGGTCCTGCCTCAAAGAAGCCAACAAGACAACATCATCCGCAAAGAGTAGAGATGAAATACATTGGCTCCTGAACTGGACCCCACCCGACACCTGGCTGCGCCTAGAAATTCTGTCCATAAAAATAATGAACAGGTAATAATGAACCGGGGACAAA
>NC_024327.1:3037738-3040350 GCF_000523025.1 Cynoglossus semilaevis
TGCTTTAGTGACCACCTAAGCTGAAGTTTGCTTGGCCTTCTTGTACCCATCAGCTGCCTCAGGAGGCCAACAAGGCTCGATAGGACTCCTTCTTCAGCTTGCCGGCCTCCCTTCCCTCCGGTGTCTAGCACTGGGTTCGGGTATTGCCGCCATAACAGGCACCGGAGACCTTACGGCCGCAGCTTCGGACAGCCGTGTTAACAATGGAAGTGGAGACATAGTCCACTCAGACTCAATGTCTCCAGCCTCCCTTGAGACCTGGTCAAAGCTCTCCCGGAGGTGGGAGTTGAAGGCCACCCTTACCGGGGATTCCACCAGACGTTCCCAACAGACCCTTACGATACGTTTGGGTCTGCCAGGTCTATCCAGCTTTGCCCCCTGTAAGCGGAGCCAACTCACCACCAGGTGGTGATCAGTTGACAGCTCAGCCCCTCTCTTCACCCTAGTGTCCAATACACCCCTGTAAGCGGAGCCAACTCACCACCAGGTGGTGATCAGTTGACAGCTCAGCCCCTCTCTTCACCCGAGTGTCCAATACATACGGCCGGATGTCAGATGGCACGACTACAAAGTCGATCATTGACCTCCGGCATAGGGTATCCTGGTGCCAAGTGCACTGATGGACACCCATGCTTGAACATGGTGTTCGTTATGGACAAACCGTGACTAGCACAGAAGTCCAATAACAAAACACCACTTGGATTCAGATCAGGGAGGCCGTTCCTCACGATCACGCCCCTCCAGGTATCACTGTCACTGCCTACGTGAGCGTTGAAGTCCCCCAACAGGATGATGGAATCCCCGGGAGGAGCACTGTCCAATACCCCTCCCAGTGTCTGCAAGAAGGCTGGGTATTCTACACTGCTATTCGGCCCGTAGGCCAAAACAACAGTGAGGCACCTGTCCCTGACCCGGAGGCGCAGGGAAGCGACCCTCTCACTCAGTGGGGAAAACTCCAACACACGACTGGCAAGCTGGGGAGCTATAAGTAAGCCTATGCCAGTACGCCGTCTCTCACCGCGAGCAACTCCAGAGTAGAAAAGAGTCCAGCCTCTCTCAAGGAGATGGGTCCCAGAGCCCAGACTGTGCGTTATATATCTAGTCGGTATCTCTCAACCTCCCGCACAAGCTCAGGCTATTTTCCCCCTAGCGAGGCGACATTCCATGCCAGAGTAGTTGTCCAGCGATTGGGCCGTCGGAGTCCCCGCCCACGACTGCCACCCATATCGCATGGCACCGTCCCCTTGTGAACCTTCCTGCGGGTGGTGGGCCTACTGGAAGGTGGGCCCATGTCGCTTTTTCCGGCTGGGCCCACCAGGCGCTCACCTGCGAGCCCCAACCCTGGGCCTGGCTCCAGGGTGGGGCCCCGGTAATGCCAATCCAGGCAACATGAGCTTCTTAGTTTTTGAGTATTTCATCATCAAGGGTGGTTTGAACCGTTCTTAGTCTGATCCGTCATCTAGGACCTGTTTGCTTTGGGAGACCCTACTATTTACAAATACACTATTTTCTAATCAGAGGATAAAAATCTTAGGAATAATAACATCGTACCCTTGATTTCCATTTTCTCGTAGTTCGGATATTTTCTAAATTTTAAAGTAGATTTTTACACCTCTGCTCCTTGTAGCCTCACCATTTCACTGTTCTCCCTTTCGTTTACACACATGTACTCTGTCTTGCTACGACTGACCTTCATTCCTCTTCTTTCTAGTGCAAACCTCCACCTCTCTAGGTTCTCTTCTAGCTGCTGCCTACTCTCACTACAGATCACAATGTCATCTGCAAACAACATAGTCCATGGGGACTCCTGTCTGACCTCATCTGTCAATCTGTCCATCACCACAGCATAGAGGCTCAGGGCCGATCCTTGATGTAGTCCAGCGGTGGGAAAACTTTTTGACTCGTGGGCCACAATGGTTTCTAAAATTTGTCAGGGGGGCTGGGCCAGGATAGGAGAATGGTGTGTTTGTGTGGACTAATATAAATGAAATGTAAAAACAGGAAGCGAAACACCAATGTGAAGAGTTTATTGTACTTTTTTTTCCAAATTTATTAATTTAATAACGCAGTAATAAACTAACATTCAGTTTCAGTGGGAACAGTGTTGTCGGTCTCCTTTTTTAGTGCATCAATGTCTGGTGTTATATTTGTTGTGGCAATTCTCAGGATAGATCCGAGGTGTTGGTCAGAACCTCCTGATGAATGATGCAGTGAAGGTAAATAACATCCTGATCAGGATTTACCTCTTTTACCTTTTCCTGCAGTCTTTTTAGCAGCCCAACGTTTTTTTCCGGTTAAATTTGGCGATCCATCTGTGGTGACATTGGCAACTTTACTCCAAGGTAGCTTCATTCTCTCAATGACAGCAGACACCTGGTTATAGAAGTCCTCTCCCCTCGTTTTTCTTTTCATGGACTCCATGGTCAAAAATTCCTCTGTGATCTCAAAACTGTCACTAATCCCTCGGATAAAAATTAGGAGCTGAGCAGTGTCTTTTAATAAAATTTAATTTAATAATATAATGTGGACGAGTTTGGCGAGCCGGATTAAAAAGCCCAACGGGCCGTATATGGCCCGCAGGCCGTAGGTTGCCCCTGCCTGATGGAGTCCCA
>NC_024327.1:3044635-3045132 GCF_000523025.1 Cynoglossus semilaevis
AAAGAACTCATCCTGGACTTCAGGAAGGGCAGAGAAGACCCGGCCCCTCTCTACATCCATGGTGACTGTGTGGAGAGGGTCCACTCCATGAGGTTCCTGGGCGTGCACGTCTCCAACGATCTCTCCTGGAAACTGCAAACACCACAGAGGTGGTGAAGAAGGCTCAGCAGCATATCCACTTCCTGAGGGTGCTCAGAAGAAACAACCTGGAGGAGAGGCTACTGGTTACCTTTTACAGAGCTGTCATAGAGAGCATCCTAATGTACTGCATCACAGCATGGTACGCAGGGTGCTCAGCTGCAGACAGGAAAGCTCTGCAGAGAGTCATCAACACAGCCCAGAAGATCACTGGCTGCTCTCTGCCCAGCCTGGAGGACATCGCCAACTCTCGCTACCTCAGCAGAGCTAGCAACATCATCAAGGACCCGTCCCACCCCAGTAACTTTCTGTTTGACATGTTACCGTCAGGCAGACGGTACAGGTCACACAAAACCAGG
>NC_024327.1:3045707-3052285 GCF_000523025.1 Cynoglossus semilaevis
GGAGCTGGAGGTGGCAGAGTTAAAGATGCTAAGATTCTCTCTAGGAGTGACAAGAATGGACAGGATCAGGAATGAGGTCATTAGAGGGACAACACAGACAGGAAGGTTTGAAGAAAAAGCTAGAGAAGCCAGATTGAGATGGTTTGCACATGTGCAGAGGAGGGACAGTAGATACATTGGTAGAAGAATGTTAGAGATGGAGCTACCAGGTAGGAGAAAGAGAGGAAGGCCAAAGAGGAGATATATGGATGTAGTGAGGGAGGACGTGCAGATAGTTGGAGTCAGAGTAGAAGATGCAGAGAACATGGAGAGATGGAAAACAATGATTCGCTGTTGTTGTTACAACTCCCGGGCCCCGACCGATCCGGTATGGAAAACGTTTTAATTTGCATTATTTGATTTGGCAAAGGCTTTACACCGGATGCCCTTCCTGACTCAACCCTCACCACTTATCCGGGCTTGGGACCGGCACTATAAAACACTGATTCATTTACTCTAGTGGCTGGTTTACATTTAAATTTGTTATGAAAGTCAAAAATATTTTTTCTAGAATTCTCTGAAAAAACACAAATCCAATTTTCTAAAATGAATTAATTATAACTTTAAAGCTTTAAAGTGATTTTATTTCAACAAATATGACAGAAATGTTTATTTTTAATTATTCTTCATCCACATCATATTCCATGACTGTCCATCTAACCCACCACAGCGTAGAGAAACCCTGCTCTTTGTAGGAAAGTATGATTCTGGCTTTTCCATTTCTTCCAGTGATGGAATAACTAGGAATCTTCCTGGCAACATTGATCAAACATTGTGCATCAGTGCAAAAAGAAGGTCTCTCTTCATCAACATCAAACCCATTTGAGCAGAAAAACTGTGGTCTCCAAATTATGTTTACACTTCTGCCCTGATGTCTGTACTTAGAGTGATACAGCCAGCACGTTTCCCTCCCTGTGCTGCAAGATTAGTGACGCCTGAGCCCAATAACATTATGTGACATTTACCTTAGGTTAAAAAGCAACAGCAATTTTCAAAGGTCAGTCATTTATAGGTTTAGAGAGAATTCAGCTTAGAAAAAGCTTAACACTGTCCTTACTTGTCAGTCATGCTTTACTGAAGAGTGTGCAGCAGTGATTCCTTACTGTTACTCACCAGGAAGGCTTTGGTTCCACTCATCTCTTAAGTTGTTCCTTTAACACATCCTTTCTACGAACGTACTTTAACTAAGAAAGAAACTTTACATTACCATAACTTTTATTGATTGGTCAGACAGACTGAGCAGCATCATTTTAACATTCTAAATTGAACTTCGAACTTGCCCAAAAGTTCTACTCTGAGTTCTTCTTTCAGCTATTCCCTTCAGGAGTCACCGTGGCGGATCATCTGCCTCCATCTCAGCCTATCCCCTGCCTCCTCTGCTTGGCTCATCACCAAATGAGGTCTTCCTCTTCTCCTGTTTCCTGGCAACTCCATCTCCAACATCCTTTGTCCAATACCCAGACTCTCTTTCCTCAACACATGTTCAAACCATCTCCACCTCACCTCTCAGACTTCACCTCCGATCTTCTCCATCTTAACTGTCCCTCTGATCTGCTCAGTTCTAATCCTGTCCATCCTGGTCACTCCCAGTGACGATCTCAGCATCTACATCAACTATTTTTAATTAGACAACATCTTTACCAAATATAAATGTGCATCACAGGAAGTTAAATGTGCCCAGAGTTTGTTGTTTTGAAATGTCCAGTACTGGTGCCGCCATGCACAAATCGTTACCGTATACGTTTTACTTTGACTTGGCTGGGCTAATCAACTGTCACGTGATGAAACGTACAGCTGCAGCTGCGACACTGTATAAATCATAACATGTATATGTAAGTTTAGTATTTCTGTGATATGCTAACAGATCTTCTCATGGATTACTGATCCAGTATTTATGGTCAATATCATCACCCACATTGATCCTGAAACTCATGTCATCATACAGGTGTACATGATGTTACGCTAATCTAATCTGCTAACTCACTGAAAACAACATTTGCAAGTTATTTATCTGCATTTAGTTGTTCGTGTACATGGTCGATGCAGGAAAGAGACTCAGAAAGTCACATCCACACATGTAATTGGATTTTCCAAAAAACTGTCATTTCAGAATACTGCAGTTCAACCCTATAAAGCCCAGCTGTACACCACTGCCTTCCATAAACAGATGAACACGCTACACTTACACAAACCGTTGCTAGGTTGTTGAGAGTAAAAAAGAATAAGATTCCATTAACATATGTGTACTGATTTACGTAGTACTGCATTTCAGTATTTTAAAACTTAACACCTATATTTTTGTATTAATATTTCCAGCTAGAAGCGTCCTTTTTACTTGAACAATGAACACTGAAATACAGTCACTTACTAGTTATTTTTTCATCTTCACTTGACTACCTGCGGTCTATTTCGTACGTCTTTGTTTAGCCAATCAATATATTTTCCTTTTCTTTTCAATCTCTCATACAACTCTTTATAGACTTAAGTCACAGGAATGCTATTCCATATTTTCCAATCACGATGTGCTGGGGGTTGGGGTGTGGGGAAGTTGACTGTAACCTTAGCAGTGTTCCACATGGTGTTTATTGATACTGGGTTAAGTGCATTTTTTGCACACATTCTGTCATGTTTGAACGTGTGATGGCTGTGCATTGTAAGTGCTGTCACAGGACAAACTGAAGCATTTGGCCTTAAAGGTGCCATGCAACCTGTCAACTTAATGGCATCCTGACAAACAGCCGCCTGTCATCAAACAAATATTTGCTCACTCTCACTATCTGCCATCATGTTGGCGTATCACTGTTCAAACAGCCTGCATAAACACCTTTGACATGACATTGAATGCCACATGACCATGAGTTTACATGACTTGGTGTGGGAGATTTTAAAGATTGACATTGGTCCTCAAAAAAATGAATTTTAAATGTCAAGAGCTACAAAGCATTAATCCCAGATATAGTTTTACAGTAATGGACTTCTGATGTTCTCCATGATCTCATCATCGACAGACAAACAAGAATTTCATCTTCAGGATTCAGTATCTTAAAATACCTTTTGTCATTTAATTTTGCTTCACTACTGTCATCTTTTCCAAGCACCAGTGGGATGTTCCTGATGTATTCTTTTTATAATGCAAACTTAGCATAGAAAACACAGTTTTAATTCCCAGCTCTTATTCACTGAAAGAATTTTCTTTTGAGCAAAAAATTAATTTGTTTTCTGCTCATTGGTCAGTACCAAGAGCTGTCAACAGTCCCAAGAAGTGTAAACAATATGAACTATGGTCATGGAGCTTGTTGCAGACATACAGTATTTACATTATTTTCATTTTACTGATTGGCCGGAGAATTTGTCACATTTGTTTAAATACAGGTGTTTACTTTTTTACGCCAGTTTGACTGCCGTCCACCTCATGCCCCACACCTGATCTTCCCCTACTTTAACCTGCACATCTTCCACCATCAGCAACAGATGCTGCTTCCCTGTCAAATGCCCTACAAAGCAAATTGCACAATTTTAATCCTATGTGTAGCCAGTATTAGAAATTGGATTGAGAAGATAAGATTAGATTATGCCTGCAGGATTTTGGAGAAAAAAATGTAAAAGCCTCATTTAAGCTTTAAAATAATCTCCGTTCACTCCCAGAGAGCAGTGGGCTCAGCCCAGCAGATGCCAGATACACTTTCTTTTTACATGTTGTCTTTTTCTTTCTTCTCTGTTTCCACTAATGTGGTTGTCATGACCGTAGAATTGTCTGTGGTGACAGTCTGCCAATAGAACAGAGTGAAGGTGTTTATAAGGAAAAAAACATTTGTATGTTTGATTTTGGTATTTGGTCATTACTCTGGTGTTAATACCAACAGTTAGTCATAAAAGAATATATTTTTGATTTTTTTCTGCTGCTCTACTAGTATTCTCTACTAAAATTAATTTGTTTACTCTGTTTATTATCTGTTTACTCTGCAAATCCAAAAAGAAACGTTTTTTTTTTATTTGAGACCAGCTGATCTGTTAATATGTTTGTGTCACTCAGGTAAAACCTAAATAAAGCACTGAAAGCATCAAACTTTCCAAATAGCACAGATGAAAACGCCTGATAGAGAAAGCAGTGAATTAACCGTTGTCATTATGAAAACATTTCTTTTCAAGAACTTTGGTTTAGGTAAGTGAAGAGTTAAATACTGGAGTTCTGCATCAGAACATGCTGTCTAATAGTTAGTTAAAGCTGGAAAAATACCCTTAAGAACCTGAAAATCCCTTCTATATGAGTGTAGGAGCCAAAATGAGCTTTATGTTAATTCTCATCTGTCTTTGTGTATTGTATATTAGTCTGTGTGTGGGTGTTTGTGTGAGTGCGCGAATGATCATATGTGGTCACAGGTGTGTCTACCCCCACCTAGAGGAATACTGGAGACTACAGGTGAAGCCCAAGGGGAGGGCTTAAAGGGCAGAGGTTACAGCATCTGGACGTGGCTGAGGGGGCAAACAGTCCCTTGATCGTGCATGCTGCTCTGTTTCACGTGGAATAGCCATATAAAGACTCTCAGATTAATTTGTTTGTTTTATTTTGCATTTAAGTTATCTGTAAACCAAAATTTGTTACAATAAATGGTCTTTGGACAAACTTGAACATCAACTTATATCCATCATCTTTCATCTGCATGTGTCAAGAAAAATCCAACTCAGTCACCAGTAGTAGCCAACCAGGGAACAAAAGGGGAAAACTCTAATCCTGTATCATCTATACAGCAAAGCTCTGCACTTACAGGGAACTGCCTTCTGTTCCAAAGAAATCTGACCTGGACCAGATGACCTGGTATCCAGTCCCTGAGGTCATGACACAAAACTCAAAGTGCTACAGTTGTATGTTTGTGAAAACATATTTCTCTAACTGCACGTTTTCAAAGATGGAGCAAAGACTTACATGGAAATTTCTATAGAGGTTGGTAATTTCAGAGTAACTAAATCTGATGGATACCATTAAATTATAAAACTCACATAAGCATTGGTTAATTGTTCATTTCCACCCCTTTTAAAAGCATAATTTGTTATTCATACATCAAACCACCCCAACAACAGCTGAGCTGTGTGTGCGGTTCCCTTCATGTCCTATAGCATTATGATGCTGGTGTCAACAGACAGCATGGATTGAACCCTTCCTCATTGGTCAGTACCAAGAGCTGTCAACAGTCCCAAGAAGTGTGAACAATATGAACTATGGTCATGGAGCTTGTTGCAGACATACAGTATTTACATTATTTTCATTTTACTGATTGGCCGGAGAATTTGTCACATTTGTTTAAATACAGGTGTTTACTTTTTTACGCCAGTTTGACTGCCGTCCACCTCATGCCCCACACCTGATCTTCCCCTACTTTAACCTGCACATCTTCCACCATCAGCAACAGATGCTGCTTCCCTGTCAAATGCCCTACAAAGCAAATTGCACAATTTTAATCCTATGTGTAGCCAGTATTAGAAATTGGATTGAGAAGATAAGATTAGATTATGCCTGCAGGATTTTGGAGAAAAAAATGTAAAAGCCTCATTTAAGCTTTAAAATAATCTCCGTTCACTCCCAGAGAGCAGTGGGCTCAGCCCAGCAGATGCCAGATACACTTTCTTTTTACATGTTGTCTTTTTCTTTCTTCTCTGTTTCCACTAATGTGGTTGTCATGACCGTAGAATTGTCTGTGGTGACAGTCTGCCAATAGAACAGAGTGAAGGTGTTTATAAGGAAAAAAACATTTGTATGTTTGATTTTGGTATTTGGTCATTACTCTGGTGTTAATACCAACAGTTAGTCATAAAAGAATATATTTTTGATTTTTTTCTGCTGCTCTACTAGTATTCTCTACTATTGGTTGTTGAATAATCCAGTAAATAAAGATCTAATGGAAATGGTGATTGAATACTGACTTTCTATGTAACTGGACTTTGTGTCAGGATTCCCAGACCTTTGGACCCAAATGCAACACATTAAGGCAAAAGCTCTTTCCAAATGTTTATTGCAGGATCAGCCGGTATAAATACTGTGCCAATACTTCTTAAACTGAAGGAGTCTTTCAACAAAGGAATCTCCACTTGAAATAAAAGGAAGTCTCTCAAATAAACGTGGAGTATAAACAGGCGTCTTGATAATTAAAGAGTCTTTAAACAAAGGAAGTCTCCGCTTGGAGCAAAAGGTCTCTTGAAAAAACGTGATCTATGCTTAGAGATCCAATGACTGCCGCAGCTACTCTTACTTGCTAGGGAATCCCACGGGAGTGACGTCACCGCGGCGGATTCCCTCTGGACAGCGGAGCCAAGTCAGGAACGGAACGGCTGAGCAGTTCTGCAGGAACTCTCCTCAAAAAAACGGCAACCTCGTCCACAGAGCCGATGAGACTGGCCATGGATCGTCATGACAGGTAACTGTAGGACTGCAGGGAATCTCCACAACTAGAACTGGAACAGGAACGAGAACGTGTAGCCTCGGTGAACGGACAAGACGATCTGGCAGCGGGGAGTGTGTGGCTGCCGGCTAAATAAACTGCTCC
>NC_024327.1:3052297-3053599 GCF_000523025.1 Cynoglossus semilaevis
GGGAACTGGAAAAGGAACGAGAACGTGTAGCCTCCGTTCACGGAGGCTACATCCAGACCCTTATGGTTGGTCTGGATGGAGTTGTTGGAACTCCCGGATTAGAGATTTGTCCAAGATGTGGCGGGCTGGAACCCACGACCTCTCCTCTGGACTGTATCCCTCCCAATCCACTAGATAGTGAAGACCCCTTCCTCTTCGGCGGGAGCGGATGATGCGTCGGACTGTGTATGTCAATAGGGGAGGAGGTGGCTGGGGTGTGGCCGGGGAAAGGGGGCTCTCAAGCGCAGGCTTGATCTGGGATACGTGAAAAATGGGATGGACTCTCATACTACGAGGTAGTTTTAATCGGACGGCAGCTGGATTGATTGTTCTTTCAATAGGGAATGGACCCACAAATCTAATCTTGGAGTCTGACTGAAGGGGCTGATTCTTGGTGGAGAGCCACACCCTCTGACCCACGGTGTAGGAGGGTGCCGTAGAGTGGCGGCGGTTTGCGTAGTGGGTGTATCGTCCTCTGGCAACCCGGGATCGGGACCAGGCTCTCCTACACTGCCGAACAAATGACTGAACAGATGGGCAGGTGACCTCCCTCTCCAAGGAAAGAAAGATGGGGGGCTGATACCCATAGGCACATTGGAAGGGAGAGAGTCCTGTGGCCGAACGGGTCAGGGATTTGTACACATATTCCGCCCACAGAAGACGTTCAGACCAGGCGGTGGGATGTTCGGACATAAGGCAGCGGAGGGTCGTCTCGAGAATCTGGTTCACCCTCTCGGTCTCCCAATTAGACTGCGGGTGGAACCCAGAGGACAAACTCCCTGTGGCAGCGATCAGTGAACAAAACTCCCTCCAAAACACTGAGGGGAACTGGGGACCTCGGTCCGAGACTACATCCAGGGGGGAGCCCATGGATCCTGAAAACGTGAGTGAGGACAAGCTGCGCCGTCTCCTTGGCTAAGGGGAGCTAGGTTAATGCGACAAAATGGGTCATCTTGCTGAACCTGTCCACAATGGTAAGAATAGCCGAGTTACCCCCTGAGATGGGCAGGCCAGTAACAAAGTCCAATGAAATATGGGACCAGGGACGGTGAGGTATTGGTTAAGGTTGAAGTAGTCCCGCTGGAACAAGATTGGAAGGCTTGGACCGACAACAGGTAAAGCAGGCTTGCACAAACTGTTGCGTATCGCTCCCATAGACGGCCACCAGAACCATCGCTGCAAGTGGTGCGGCGGACCCCAGGATGGCCCATCAGCTTTGAGCTATGATCCCCCTGCAGAACCTCGGAGCGTAGTCCTGCAGGG
>NC_024327.1:3053810-3054021 GCF_000523025.1 Cynoglossus semilaevis
AACGGTCGCCTCCAGGAACTCAGGCACCCCTTTGCCTGAAAACTGTCTTGGAAGGGCATCTGGCTTGTTGTTGCTTGACCCTGGCCGATAAGACAGGGTAAAGCGGAACCTGGTGAAGAAAAGAGACCACCTCGTGAATTCAGCTTCCTAGCTGAATGTAAGTACTCCAGGTTCTTGTGGTCGCTCCAAACAATGAACGGCTGCTTAGCCC
>NC_024327.1:3054121-3056859 GCF_000523025.1 Cynoglossus semilaevis
TGATGAGAAACAGACCTCATCCTTTATCATATTCCCCTTTCTTGTGCTAAATACGGAACCATTATAATTACTTTTTGCCTGCTATGATAAGCTTGGTTTATGACCTCTGGATACTGAGCTCAGCCCGTCTTGACAATAGTTTTTTTTTAGTTTTTTTTTTTTTACCTTTATTTGTCCTACTTTGCACAGGTTGTATCATTCACAGTCAAAATCAGTACAAACCAACGCAGACTGGTCTGTTGAACAAAGCTAAAATTATCACTGTTTCCTAAATACATTAACCACAAGGATGCTCCTGTAGTTTTGTGTGATTCAGTGACTGCTCAGTATTAATGGTTAGCTCAGCATTGTCTCTTGCAATCACACCTTTTTGAGAATTTGGTGAAAGAAGAGACAGAGCCGAGACAGGATGTTGTGATGTGTCGTATCGTGTACAGCAATGGTACAAAAGTTTGTTTAAAAAATTCTAAGTTTCAGTTATCAGCCAGTCGTTTGTCCAAATTTATCATTGGGGTAAACCCAATAGTGATGAGTTTGTGTACGACTGTAGAATCAAGGGATTTTGTGTCAGCCAGCTGAATCTACCTGTGACAATGTCATTATCTCCTGTTAGCGTCACTGAAGATTCTTGTTGTTATCACTCTCTAGCACACAGCCTCAGGCTCTGAGCTCCTTCATGGAGCTGCTGTACAGATATGGTGTAACTACTATTACTTTACTAAGTGCGAACACCCAGATGTGAGTAAAGTGGAAGACAAAAGAATCCAAATGACACAGTCCAAGCACTGCATGGAAACTGATGCACTTCCAACATTTCTCGCTGCAAAAAACAGACCAGCAACATTCCAGAACAGACACCACCCCAGGTCAGCATTCACACTCACAACATCTCATTCACCGTGTGAAATAAAATCTTACCAGAAAGCAGCACAGAAGTGCAGAAATTACCTAATAATGCACATTAGGGTGTCTATGGTCAGACAATGATTTGCTTTAAACTAATTCAGTGTCTCATCTTTTGTGTAATCCTTGCTCATAAAAAAACTGTCTAATCAATGTATCTGTAAATAAATTACATCACACAAAAAAACAGGAATCTAAAGCTTTACAATTCTTCATCTAAAGGCAAACCAAAAATTAATTGTTTTAGACTGTACAGCACATTCTTACTTTTCATTACAGTTTTTTACAGGTGTTAAGACTAGTTTCTACTGACTTAAACAGTCATACAAATGCCCCAATGAAAATACAATTGCTTTTCTTATGTTGTATGATGTAGACGTAAAAAATAAATTTAGGGGAACACTATCACAACAATATCTTCCACATATTTGAAATGCTTGAGCTCTATTTCCAATTGTGGGCCATAACTTGACAAAAATGTGGGCACACAGGTCATGGAAAACCAGGAATGTTGTTATTGGAAAAAGGTCTCCTTAGGTCTAGCAAACAAAAGACAGATTCAATCCATGTCCAAACCTATTCATGCATTCATCCTGTGCTCATGAGTGTTTACTAAGCTTAGACTGAGGCAGTGATGTCATTCTAATTACCGAGTCCTCTTCTGAACTGTCCTCCCTCATCCTGATTGTGAGAGGCTTTGCTCAGTTGTTATAGATCCACATTTTGCTTCTTAAGTCATTTTCCCATTGACATGTGAACACAGTCGTAGTCAATGTCCGATGCCTCTTTCAGCTGTTCTCTTGAGAGACTGAGTTCTCCTGAGAAATGTAAACAATGAACGTTAACATTAACTGCAGTCAATATGTACTCACACTTGTAAACGTTTGTCTTCAATTATCTTATCACCAGCATTTGTGTTGCAATCTAACACAGTAAACTGACAGTGTAGTCAAGGTGCTTACTTGCAGATTTGTGATTAGGCCCTAATGCTGGCAGACTAACCACAAAAACAGAGATCTATTGGAGGACAAATAATGTTTAAAATAGCTATTCATTTTATTTATTTTTTCCTATTAAGTCTTCAGTAAAGCTAAAGATGATATAGCAATACCTGGGTAAGCTGTCTTTGGTAAATTTAATTTTACCTTCAGTTTATCATCATGATTACATCCACACTATTGTGTGTGTTTTTTAACAAATATACTCAACATGTTCCTAATTTAACCATTATTCATACTTGGTGTTTAGAAATAATGATTTTTTTTTTTTTTGCCCCACTAAGGCTTTAAATTGACACACAAGAGAAAGTGCCAGCAGGTTGAGTTAGCTTCAGTAGCATTAGCATTTGATACAGTGCTTTACATCCACACTAATGTGTGGTGTTTTTTTAAACAAATATACTCAACTTGCCCATAGTTTAAATATTATTTCTACTTGATTTCGAAACATTAACTTCATTAGCATTAGCTTTTGCTTCACTACATGTTACTAGTATGATACTATAATGACAGAGCTAAAGTTAATGGTTACCCTTAGGGTAAGAAATAGTGTGTCTGATAGTTTTCAAACCACAACATTTGCGGACAACTTTAACCAATTTATTATTATATTATTTATAATTATTATATAAATATCAGAACTAGCATTGGTTAGCAGGTAGCATCTGTTGGTGTTCCTATAAATCTGAACAGACACAGAGAGTTGAAATTTGAATCTGACACATTACAAAAATGGAACAAGATTTTCAAGCTCTTAAATGCTTCACACATGCCTAACATTTTAAATCATAAAATATGCGCATTTTAAACACTGTCTTTTCTTTTTTTTTTCAAATT
>NC_024327.1:3056865-3071231 GCF_000523025.1 Cynoglossus semilaevis
GCTGTTGTGTTAAATTGCACACCCTGACATTAGTGACATTCCTTGGCCTTGCTGTTTGAACAGGAGCCAATGGAAACGTTTTTTTAAACCTGCTTCATTGCATGACTTTTTGCTGTAATTGTATATTAGCTGTGCTTAATGTGAGAGCAAAACACTATAAAATGCCCCACTTCCTGCTCATTAGGCGGGAAATGTCATGGGGTGGGATGTGGGGGGTTTTATGACTTTTTCGTGATACTGCCTCGCTGTTGCCTTTTGGTACTTGCAGGAAGTGTGCATTTTTGTACATTAGTGTAGTTGTTTAATCAAATGTATTTTAGAACATCTAGAGAGAATATTACAAAAAACACACGAGATTGTGTTAATATATGTTAATTTAGCATCGTGCATTTGCAGATTCAACATCACCACCACCAATTGATCACTTTATCTAAGAAGATTTTGCTTTAAAATATATAAAAAGGGTGTTTAGAAAATGTGTTTAGAAAAGTACCAAAGTAAAGTAAATTATTTGAGCAGAACAAATAATACTGTGTACATTTTAAAGTAGCCACTTACAAAAGAAGTCCTCTCTCCAAATTTGCTCCAGAATGTCATCTTAACCGTGTTCCTATGCCCTGTCCGCTGGTCGAACGTCTGGCAGGACTGGAAGGGGGGGCTGTACAGGTGCAAACTGACAGCGCACTCAGTGTGGCTGACGTTCTCCACACGATGCAGGCCCAGGGAATCTACACCAACACACAGGGCACACACATAAGAACAAATATACATTCAGACTGGAATGCTGTGAACACTGGAGCAGTTCCACACTATGCGCAGCTCAGATATCACACCATGGCTCTGCTGTCTATGTGAAAACACTCAGCAGTGGGTTCAGGGGAAATACCTGCAGCATATACTGTGCATTTTAGAGTTACAACTCCTCTGAGAGCATTTTAAAAACACATACGTACACTAACTCCACAGATAAATCCTATCAGCTTAGACACGTAGATGATGTTTATTCTGTTGTACTGAACTCAATATCTCGCCCCGGTAACACACTGTGAGTCTAACACTGTCATATCATATCAAATTCCGTGGATAAATACAGAGATATTTCAACACTTTAGTCCTCCAAAATGTTAAATGTTAAATGTTAAAAACAACAAAAAAAAACCTATTGTGCGCTCACCATTTATGTACGCAACCTTGTTTTCCTGCAGCACTCGCTGTGACCTCTGGACCATATCCCCACGACAATTGCCATCTGGCCACTCGAACAGCGTCTCCTTTAGCTGACCCTGCAGCAGCTTCATGAAACAGTGGGAGTTTGTGTGGTCATGGATACTGCTGCAGAATGGAAACAGAGTGGAAGCAGAGTCAAAGTGAGACCTGACTCAGGAATCTTGATGACAGTCAGAGGATAAAGCAACACTTTTTTTTTTGGTAAATTTGCTATTTATCTACAAAGGTAAACAAATGTGAACTTTAATTAGCCATGTTGCTCATCTCATCAGGAAAGGCATTATACCTTCACAGAACATGTAGTAATAAAACAACAATACTGTGCATGAAGTAGTGCATAAAAGCCATTATTACTGGCCGATAAACTTTTTCACAGTTGTTTATTGTAACACCATATTTTGGTATCTTTACAACCATTTAAAATAATTACCGCAGGACAAATCACTGTCAGCAGGGAGTCTATAAAAGTGGTTATAATGCTGAACTTGAAAGAAAGAAAGTATTGAAAAAAAAAGTACTATATTGATCCCATATTTGGGAAATTGTTGTGTCAGGGCTCTCTGCTCTCTGCTTTCAATATTTCATACATACATACAAGGCCATTTCTGCAGCTGATGAAATTAACTAATCTTTATCGGTTTCAATCTTTGCCATCTCAATGCTGCAGAATTCTAATTCACGCTGGTCATTTTAGTGAGTGGGGATGTCTCACCTCCCGTGGCCCTCACCCCAGCAGAGAATCATGAGATTAAACTTCCCATTTCCAGCATCAACCAAGTTCCTTGTGTACCTGGAAAAAAACAAAACAAAAACGTACAGGGTGATGTACAGTGCAGTGTAGTACACATGTTAATAGTACTGATAAACTGGATAAGATTAAAGGAGGCAACCAAAACAGACATGCACAACTAAAAAACATTAACCAAAAAGATTACTTTGACACATTATAATCTCTATAATCTCTCATCCACTTGGTCTGCAAACAATTCAAACGCTGCATGTTTCTCTGTTTAAGCCATTTATTACATAAGTTCCCAAATATTTACAAGGCAGCACAACACACACAACAAGCATCCATCTATGCATAATCTAGCGGGTGTGTGTCTGTCCCCGGGTGTTGATTGGTGGAGCCTGGTCACCCTCCCTACACTGACCCCTCACTCACCAAAACACTGGCATGTAGCCTCTTGGTTTGAAAACTTTGGAAAAGAACAGTTCTAGATGTATTACTGGTGCTTTTGTTCTGCTTTAACTCTAAAGTGTAGACCCAAATGTTTATTTAAGTTATTTAAATTATTTAAATGGGAATCATTATTTTACTGTGATAACATCAAACATACACAAACTCAATTCTTTTGTAAATCCAACAAAGCACAGCAAAGATCAACTATTTGTAAGGATTTCCTTGTCCCTGTCATCTATATGTGTGTGTTAATTATTACATGTAATTAGACTTAAATCTGTATTTATTTATTTACCCTTGACTTAATACCTCCCTTTTTTCACTACATTTTTAAAAACATAAAATATTAATATGTATCTATAAATATTAATATATATAATTAAAATATATCAAACATATATGTCCATTTTTATATTTTATAATAAAGGTTTTTACTTTTCACAATAAACTCTTTAAGCAAGAGCAATAAAGTGGAATAAACAGATTAGACAAATAATCCAAATTCAAACTATAGCTAAATAAATACAAATGCGAAAATGTGAAAAGTGCACCTACAGAATAAAGGATGATGAGTGATTGGTTTACAGTGATCCCTTGCTATAACGCGGTTTACTTTTCACGGTTTCGCTACTTCACGGATTTGCATCGTGCATTGTGTTCTGCATTCTGATTGGCTAAAAAGTCACTCCGCTTCTTCTCTACCTGTGCGCCAATAACGTTGCGGTTTAATATGTACACGTACGTAAAACAGCTTGCCAAATTGACATTACGTACGTGCAAATTCTCTTGCAATTTCGAGTTTATCAAACCCCATAATGTCGACAAAACGCTCTGGACCGGCAAAAGTACCTGCGGTAGGGACCAAAAGGCAGCGGAAGATGCTGTCTATCGGTGATAAAGTAAAACTATTGGACATGCTAAATGAAGGTAAAAGCTATGCGGCTGTAGGTCGGCATTATGGAATTAATGAATCTTCCGTTCGTTCCATAAAGAAGGAAGAAAAAAACATAAGGAAGACAGCAGCAATAAGTTTTAATAAGGATTCAAAAAGGGTTGCAACTGCCCGCAACAAGACCAGGTAATTTGTATTTTTTTCATAATCATTTTTAATTTTCTCCCGTTCACGGTGGGCGGTGCTAATCTCCGCAATTTGAAGCCTTCTGTTCACGTTGATGATTAAAATTATTATTTGACAGTACATTACAGAAGTTATTTGTTGAAACGTTTCTAAAGTACTTTTATTTTACTTTATTTGTGAAACAAATGGTTGAGACTGTAAAATGGTTTGTTCGTTCTTTCTCTTCTTTTTCTGAGTATTTAATTGTAAAAAAAATAAAGATTTCTACTTCACGGATTTTGCCTATCACGGGTTCTTTTTGGAACGTAACCCCCGCGAAAAACAAGGGTTTACTGTATTCACCCCCTTGGATGTTTTACCCTTTTAGTGCTTTCATAAATCAATCATGGTCAATACAATTTGGCTTTTTTAACACAAACATTTATTGGAAAAAACTCTTTAATGTCAAAGTGAAAACAGATTTCTACAAAGTAATGTCAATGAAATAAAAATATATAAAGAAATATAATTGTTTGCATAGTTAATCACCCCCTTTTTAAGTTAATGGTCTAATTCAATAGAGGTCCAAATTCTTGCCAATAGTCTCACAATTAGTGAAATGAAGATCACCTGAGTGGTGTGGGTGTGCTTCAAGTGATTGAGGTATAAAACACCTGTGTCCGAATGGTCCAGACTGGTGGATCAGTATTCTTGGTGACAATTACACCATGAAGACAGAAGAACACTCCAAGCATCTCAGGGAAAGGGTGATTGAGAAGTACAATTCAGGGGATGGATACAAACACATTTCCAAGGCATTGAACATCCCCCGGAGTTCAGTGAAATCCATTATCAAGAAATGGAAGGAATATGGCACTTGTGTGGATCTGCCTAGATCAGGCCGCCCTCGTAAACTAAGTAGGAGACTAGTGAGAGAAGCAACCAAGACCCCTACGACTACTCTGAAGGAGTTACAACTTCAGCTGCTGAGATGGGAGAGACTGTGCATATAGCAACTGCTGCCCGGGTTCTTCACCGGTCAAAGCTTTATGGGAGAGTGGCAATGAGAAAGCCACTGTTGAAGAAAAGTCATATTAGATCTCGACTACAGTTTGCCAAAAAGCACGTGGTCAAGTGGAAGAAGATTCTTTGGTCTGATGAGACCAAAATCGAGCTTTTTGCCCATCAGACAAGACGTCATGTTTGGCGGAAACCAAACACTGCACATCACCAAAAACACACCATCCCCACTGTTAAGCATGGTGGTGGTAGCATCATGCTGTGGGGATGTTTCTCAGCAGCCGGACCTGGAAGGCTTGTAAAGATAGAGGGCAGAATGAACGCTGCAAAATACACTCAAATCCTGGTGGACAATCTTATTCAGTCTGCAAGAGAACTACGGCTTGGGAGAAGATTTATTTTCCAGCAAGACAATGATCCGAAGCATACTGCAAAAGCTACACAGGACTGGTTAAAAAAGAACCAGGTAAATGTTCTGGAGTGGCCGAGTCAAAGCCCAGACCTCAATCCTATAGAGCAGGGGTCTCAGACTCGCGGCCCGGGGGCCAAGTGCGGCCCGCAGTACAATATTTTGTGGCCCGCACCTTAATATTAAAGTATACTGTTAGTGTGGCCCGTGGAGAAACTGGACCTCCGAAGAGCCAATCAGCAAGCTCCCGCGCGCCGTCCCTTGTCGGGGATAGGCTAAGCTACACCAGCTTCGTGCACTTCACGCTTGTAACAACAGCACGGCGTGTATTGAACAGCCAGACAGCAGTCGCCTTTGCGCTTGCCATCTATCGTACTTTCTACCACGAATGTCATGATCAAGCGCAAAAAGAACGGCGACTGTTACCGGGCTGTTTATCGTGTACGCTGCTGTTACAGATAGAAGCGTGTGACATGCCCCGACCGGCGGCTCGCGCTCGGGCTCGAGAGCGCAGGGAGCGCTCCGTCACAAAGCGGAAATGACGTTATGCGTTAAGACATTCTCTGTGCGCAATTAGCCAGCTAAACACTTGTTTGCCGTGAACGTGAAACAAGAGCGTTACTAAGCGGAATCAATTAGAATCTAATTTTCAATTAGATTTTGTCATACCCCAGTCATGTCTTCATCAAAGCCTGCAGTGAAGAGAAGGGTTGGTGACGAGCACAGACAATTTCAAGAAAAGTGGGAGACGCAGTATTTCTTTATTGAGCACAGGGGCATCCCCACATGTCTTATTTGCACAGAGAAACTTGCAGTGCACAAAGAATACAATGTTAAACGCCATTATTCAACTAAACATGCTGAGGAATGTGCAAAATACCAGGGGGATAAGAGAGCCAAGCGGATTGCCAGTCTTAAAGCATGTCTACTGAAGCAACAAGATTTCTTCAAGAAAGCAACCAAAGAGAATATTGCAGCAGTAGAAGCTAGCTACATGGTTAGTGAGATGATTGCTAAGGCAGGGAAACCATTCACAGAAGGCGAGTTTGTTAAAAAATGCATATTACAGGCTGCAAGTATTATCTGTCCGGAAAAGAAAAGTCAGTTTAGCAACATGAGCCTTTCTGCCAACACTGTGGCAGAGCGCATTTCTGACCTGTCAAGTGACATTTATCAACAACTGTGTGAGAAAGCAAAATGTTTTGATGCATACTCAGTCGCTCTTGACGAGAGCACAGACATAACAGACACTGCTCAGCTCACAATTTATCTCCGTGGTGTTGATAGCAATTTTGAAGTGACGGAGGAGCTGCTCACAGTAATTCCAATGCATGGCCGGACCACCGCTAATGAGATATTTCGTCAGCTGTGTGATGCCATTGAGAATGCCGGTTTGCCATGGAAGAGGTTTGTTGGAATAACAACTGACGGAGCACCATCAATGACAGGGAGGAAAAATGGACTGGTGGCACTTGTTCAAAGAAAACTGGAAGAGGAGGGTGTAGAGGAGGCCATTGCTCTGCACTGCATTATCCATCAGCAGGCTCTTTGCAGCAAATGCCTGAGGTGTGATAATGTGATGTCTGTTGTTGTAAATTGCGTCAACCAAATCAGATCCAGGGGCTTAAAGCACAGGAGGTTCCGTGCTTTTTTAGAGGAAATGGAGTCAGAATATGAAGATGTGCTCTATTTCACCGAGGTACGTTGGCTCAGTAGGGGAAATGTCTTGAAAAGATTTTTTGAGTTGAGAGAAGAAGTGAAAGCCTTCATGGAGAAGGATGGGAAGGCTGTTCCTGAGTTAAGTGATCACAAATGGCTCATGGACTTAGCTTTTCTTGTTGACATCACACATGAGCTGAATATACTGAACACAAAGTTACAAGGCCAGGGGCAGCGCGGCAGCGCTGCCTATGACAACGTGAGAGCATTCTCCACAAAACTTGTGTTATGGAAAGCCCAGCTCTCTCAGACAAACCTTTGCCATTTCCCAGCATGCAAGACACTTGTGGATGCAGGCACACCATTCAGTGGTGAGAAATATGTTGACGATATTTTGAAGCTACAGACGGAATTTGATCACAGATTTGAAGACTTCAAGACACACAGAGCCACTTTTCAAATTTTTGCAGACCCCTTCACCTTTGATGTGCAAGATGCCCCTCCTGTGATTCAAATGGAGCTCATTGACCTGCAATGTAACTCTGACCTCAAAGCCAAGTTCAGGGAGATAAGTGGAAAAGCAGACAAGTATGGGCAATTTTTGAGAGAATTGCCCCCCAACTTCCCTGAGCTTTCCTGCTCGGACTTTTACTTTTAATACTGCAGCGCAGCAATTTAGGGACGAACCGCTGATGGACTGTACCATTATGGACCAAGGTGACTGCCCGTAGAACGTATTCTTTCTAAAGTTGTGTTTGACATCAGTGAAAGGGGGAGAGAGAGTAATACTGATGTACCTAAGCGTAATGCTAGATGGTATGGAAAAACGACACCCACAGTGCACACAACATGCAGCAGGGATAGCAAAGCTAATACAAAAAACTGCACACATTGTAATGGGACACCAACTAAACATTCTGACAACACATAGTGTGGTGGCTTACGTAAATTCAGAAACTTTCACACTTACAACATTGAGACAGAGAAGACTGAGCAAGATTCTGGAAGCACCAAACATCTCATTTACACATGAAGGCATCAATATGGCGGATCACATAGGGACAGGGGAGCCACACACGTGTGCAGACAGAGTGGTGAAAGAAGAGAAGGTGAGAACAGACTTACAGGCCACACCGATTGCAGGAGCGAGAGACTTATTTACTGATGGATGCTGTTTCAGACATGAGACAGATGGTCTCAGGGCAGCGTATGCAGTAGTGGAAGAAAAGGATGGACTATTGGTAACACAGAAAGCAGAGAGACTAGGGGGACAGCAATCAGCACAAAGAGCAGAAGTGGTGGCAGTAATTGAGGCCCTCAAGATAGGGAAAGGACAGGAAGTGAACATTTACACAGACTCAGCATATGCAGTAGGAGCAGTGCATGTTGAATTAGGGCAATGGATGAGAGTTGGATTTCTGACGGCAGGTAACAAACCCATTAGACATGAGACTGAGATGAAAGAACTAGCAGAAGCATTACTACTACCAAAGAGAGTAGCAGTCATAAAATGTAAAGGACATGACACAGGGACAGACAAAGTGACAAAGGGAAACAACGCAGCTGACCAAGCAGCGAAACAGACGGCAGGGTACATAGACAAAATGATACTCATGTGTTCAGAGACTGAAATGCAACCTACAACGGACATAGACGGACTGATCAAATTACAAAACAAAGCGCCCCCACAAGAGAAAACTCTGGGGAAAGCAAACACCTATAGAATCATGTTGTGTGCTGTTAACACAGCCACCCTAGAACATGAACAAATCGCTCGACATCATGGGAGAGAGAAAACAGATCATGAGGGAGCTAAAGCTATGCTTAACACTTTACCTGACCATTTATGGGCAGACGATCCGACAGATGTGGGTCTCACTGATTGCCCACCTGTAAAATTTTCAGTCAACACAGACACTCCAATATGGATCCGACAATATCCACACAAACCTCAGGCAGAAGCGGGGATACATGACACAATCACAGGCTTATTGGAAAAGGGGGTGTTGGAACCCTCACATTCAGCCTGGAACACTCCCATCTTACCTGTAGAGAAGAAAGGGACAGGTAAATACCGCATGGCACATGATCTCAGGGCCATTAATAATATCCTGGTCACCCCAACTGTACCAGTCCCGAATCCTTATGTTGCCCTGGCCAACCTCGACCCCTCCCAAAGTTGGTTCACGTGCATTGATTTAGCAAATGCATTCTTCTGTCTGCCCCTGGCTCCAGAATGTAGGGACATATTTTCATTTACGTTTAGAGGACAACAACTAAGATACACCAGACTGCCACAAGGTTTTGCTCTCTCCCCAGGATTATTTAACCAAGTCCTGAAGCAGGTGTTAAGCGACTGCACACTTCCTGAAAACACGACTCTTGTACAGTATGTAGACGATTTACTGATTGCGGCACCCACTGCAGACGCGTGTCTAGCGGCGACTCACTCAGTGCTTCAACATGTGGCGAACAAGGGCTTTAAGGTCAGCAAGGTCAAGCTACAGGTAGCCAGGAAGCAGGTCTCATTCTTAGGACGTCTGATATCCCAAAAGGGGGTCAGTATGTCTCCAACACACAGATCTGCGATCTTACATCACAACAAACCTGTTAAAGTTAAAGACATGCTCTCATTTCTTGGACTAACAGGCTACAGCCGTAATTATGTAGCAAACTACACAGGATTGACCCAGCCTTTGCGCGAACTGGTCAGACAACAGGGCATGCGAAATCTCACAGCCAAACTTGAATGGACACAAGATGCAGAAACTGCTTTTATCACATTAAAACAATCATTGGCTACTGCTGCAGAATTAGCAACACCAAACTACCATTTGCCTTTCTACCTGGATGTCTCTGGAACAGTATCATGCGTTAATGGCATTCTGTTCCAGAGAAAAGGGGGAGAGAGAGTAATACTGATGTACCTAAGCGTAATGCTAGATGGTATGGAAAAACGACACCCACAGTGCACACAACATGCAGCAGGGATAGCAAAGCTAATACAAAAAACTGCACACATTGTAATGGGACACCAACTAAACATTCTGACAACACATAGTGTGGTGGCTTACGTAAATTCAGAAACTTTCACACTTACAACATTGAGACAGAGAAGACTGAGCAAGATTCTGGAAGCACCAAACATCTCATTTACACATGAAGGCATCAATATGGCGGATCACATAGGGACAGGGGAGCCACACACGTGTGCAGACAGAGTGGTGAAAGAAGAGAAGGTGAGAACAGACTTACAGGCCACACCGATTGCAGGAGCGAGAGACTTATTTACTGATGGATGCTGTTTCAGACATGAGACAGATGGTCTCAGGGCAGCGTATGCAGTAGTGGAAGAAAAGGATGGACTATTGGTAACACAGAAAGCAGAGAGACTAGGGGGACAGCAATCAGCACAAAGAGCAGAAGTGGTGGCAGTAATTGAGGCCCTCAAGATAGGGAAAGGACAGGAAGTGAACATTTACACAGACTCAGCATATGCAGTAGGAGCAGTGCATGTTGAATTAGGGCAATGGATGAGAGTTGGATTTCTGACGGCAGGTAACAAACCCATTAGACATGAGACTGAGATGAAAGAACTAGCAGAAGCATTACTACTACCAAAGAGAGTAGCAGTCATAAAATGTAAAGGACATGACACAGGGACAGACAAAGTGACAAAGGGAAACAACGCAGCCGACCAAGCAGCGAAACAGACGGCAGGGTACCTAGACAGAATGATACTCATGTGTTCAGAGACCGAAATGCAACCTACAATGACTATGGACGGACTGATCCAGTTACAAAACAAAGCGTCTCCACAAGAGAAAACTCTGTGGAAAGCAAGGGGAGCCACTGAGACGGACGGACTTTGGAGAGGACCTGATGGTAGGCCTATCCTACCCCCAGGACTAAGACAAACAGCAATGGAAGAGGCACATGGGGTAGGACATGTAGGGGTAGCACAAATGCTAAGAAATCTTGACCATTGGTGGCACCCTTTTCTCAAAGACATGGCTCAGTACCTGACTAAGACATGTGAACAATGTACCAAATTTAACACCAGACCTACCATCAGACCAGAACCAGGAAGGTATCCATTGGAAACAAAACCAGGAAAAGAGATCATCATTGACTACACAGACATGGTAGATTCGGTTCGAGGGTACAGGTACGTTTTGATGTGTGTAGATGCGTACACAGGGTGGCCAGAAGCCTGGCCTACGAAGAAAGAGGATGGTAAGTCGGTAATAAAATTCCTGGTAAACCACTATATACCAAGGTATGGATTCCCAGAAAAAGTAAGATCAGACAACGGGACTCATTTTAAGAACAATGACCTCCAACAGGTGGAGGCGATGTTGGGACTAAAACACTCTTTTGGTACAGTCTATCATCCTCAGTCACAGGGCAAAGTTGAAAGAATGAATCAAACGGTAAAAAACAAATTGGCTAAAATCTGTGCACAGACCAAAATGAATTGGCTAGACGCCCTACCGTTAGCCTTAATGTCAATAAGAAGTTCAGTCAACCACTCCACAGGGTTCACACCACATGAGTTACAAACAGGGAGAGCGTTTCCCGGCCCACACTCCAAACTCCCTCTCACCCAAAATGATGATCAAGATCTAACTTCTAAAGCTTATTTCCACGAACTGCAGGGTTTGGTGTCTACATTTTCAAAACAGGTGAAGGACCAGCAGACCGCAGGAAAAGGCACAACACCTCCAGAGGCAGAGTGGGTTCTGCTCCGAGTCATCAAAAGAAAGTGGTCGGAACCACGCTGGACAGGTCCATTCCAGGTAACTGAAAGAACAACCCACGCAGTACGCCTGAAAGGAAAAGGAGACACTTGGTTTCATTGGAGCCAGTGTGCAGCAGCTGAGGAACCACAACGCTCCCTGATCGACATTCAGAGAAACCTCCAAGAACAGAACACCGAGTCGGCTGACTCGGAGACAGATCCTACCGACAAAGGGGCAGAATAATCCCCTGGTAGTGATCCAAGACTCCAGGGTAGTCCACCCCTGGAGTCCGAAGAGAAGAACTCCATCCGGGAGGAGGTGAAATAGCGCTCCTCTCCTACATGTAGCGTGCCAAGCTACCACCTCAAGAAAGAAGACATCTCCCAGATGAACCTTATCAAATTAACATTGTGTATTGCATGCTGGTTTATTTTTCTTGTCATTTTTGCATGGGCCTTGTGTAAACTAGCTATCACAGGGACAACGCGCTTTTAAAGAATATAAGAACGCAAAACCATATTCATGCTACCGCTTAAGTATGAGGCCTTATTCATATTTTCACTAATAATCATCGTTTATGCAATTCTATGGTTCTACTGCGATCTCCCCACTCAGAGTTGTAATATATAACATAGCCACGGAACCCGAGGAGCTCGAACACTATCAGCTCGAAAATCTAGAAGCATACTTCTATGGTAATGTTGAACTCTGAAGAGAGTTCAAAAGGGGGAATTGTGGATAAAATATATTCATGTGTTCATAGTTTATAGAAGTATGCAACATATATAATCATGTTTTAAAAAGATCATAAGAGATGTGCTAAAACATATAACCAGCTTGAACATAAAATGCTGCTTAAAGCTAGAACTGAAAACATGCAGATGTAGAGAAGGAGCTGCGAGGTTGAGATAAAACCAAGGTTTGTTGTGAAAAGAGGAGTACTTGGTGTGGTGGGAAACAGAAACTTTTAGAATACAATTTGACAATGGCTGGATTCATAGTTAGAACACAAGGTCCCAACAACAGCACCTGGGCGCGATAAGAACGGGATGAGAAACCAACGGTGTAGATGTAGTTGCCAAAAAGAATGGATATGTGTGTGTAGAACAAATGAAGTCTGTATCGCTTGATATTTACCACCCCTGGATATGTGTGTCAATAAAACGAGCCTGAGTTTGTGGAGAGAGCAGGATTCAGCAGTCGACCCCCTGACTCTCCGCTGGACCCTCCCTGTGCACAGGCGAACTCGAGCAACGACTTTTGTCTTTTCTTTATACTTTGTGAAAGTTCTTGATCAACGAATCCGGGGTGGTAAAACCTTACCACAACACAAGTGAAACATTATTTGCGGGTGCGTGACTGTCCATTGTACCGCTCTAGAGTCGCACGGATTAATTTTTATTTATTTATTTACTCTTTTGATTTAGCAGGTGCTAATCCGATGAATGAGTCCATTATACACACCCAACAGTTGGACTAGTCCGGTCTCAGTGCAGTTCCACCAGGTCAAAAACGCACTCTCCCCCTTCGCCTCTCTTTTAGTGAAGACTTTTAGGAAGAGCGACTCTTTTTATTGATTCAAATCTTTGACTCTCGAACAGTAAAATGAACGAGTCGTAAACGAATCTTGAACTAATCATTTCATTCGTTTCGATTTTGTTGCAAAATTGGACCGATCGAACCACATCGTCGTCCCATTCCTGTGACATCTCTTGCAGCTCCAAATCCGGATACAGTATGTTTTATATATAGCTTCAAAAACCCACGAAGTCGTGAATCCGCGAAGGAAGAACCGCGAAATAGCGTGTGACTACTATACACTATATTACCAAAAGTATTCGCTCACCTGCCTTGACTCATACTATGAACTGAAGTGCCATCCCATTCCTAACCCAGAGTTCAATATGATGTCGGTCCACCTTTTGCAGCTATTACAGCTTCAACTCTTCTGGGAAGACTGTCCACAAGGTTGAGGAGAGTGTTTATAGGAATTTTTGACCATTCTTCCAAAAGCGCATTGGTGAGGTCACACACTGATGTTGGTCGAGAAGGCCTGGCTCTCAGTCTCCGCTCTAATTCATCCCAAAGGTGTTCTAGTGGGTTCAGGTCGGGACTCTGTGCAGGCCAGTCAAGTTCATCCACACCAGACTCTGTCATCCATGTCTTTATGGACCTTGCTTTGTGCACTGGTGCACAGTCATGTTGGAAGAGGAAGGGGCCCGCTCCAAACTGTTCCCACAAGGTTGGGAGCATGGAATTGTCCAAAATGTTTTGGTATCCTGAAGCATTCAAAGTTCCTTTCACTGGAACTAAGGGGCCAAGCCCAGCTCCTGAAAAACAACCCCACACCATAATTCCTCCTCCACCAAATTTCACAGTCGGCACAATGCAGTCTGAAATGTACCGTTCTCCTGGCAACCTCCAAACCCAGACTCGTCCATCAGATTGCCAGATGGAAAAGCGTGATTCATCACTCCAGAGAACGCGTCTCCACTGCTCTAGAGGCCAGTGGCGGCGTGCTTTACACCATTGCATCCGACGCTTTGCATTGCACTTGGTGATGTGTGGCTTGGCTGCAGCTGCTCGGCCATGGAAACCCATTCCATGAAGCTCTCTGCGTACTGTACTTGGGCTAATCTGAAGGTCACACGAAGTTTGTAGCTCTGTAGCAGTTGACTGTGCAGAAAGTCGGCGACCTCTTTGCACTAGGGGCTTCAGCATCCGCTGACCCCTCTCCGTCACTTTACGTGGCCTACCACTTCGTGGCTGAGTTGCTGTTGTTCCCAAACGCTTCCATTTTGTTATAATAGAGCTGACAGTTGACTGTGGAATATTTAGGTGCGAGGAAATTTCACGACTGGATTCGTTGCACAGGTGGCATCCTATGACAGTTCCACGCTGGAATTCACTGAGCTCCTGAGAGCGGCCCATTCTTTCACAAATGTCTTGTTTCACAGTCTGCATGCCTGAGTGCTTGATTTTATACACCTGTGGCCAGGCCAAGGGATTAGGACACCTGATTCTGATCACTTGAATGACTGAGCGAATACTTTTGGTAATATAGTGTAT
>NC_024327.1:3072686-3080442 GCF_000523025.1 Cynoglossus semilaevis
CCAGTTAACTCCACCTTACACTTAGCACCGGGGCTGCCATTGGGCTAATTAGCCAGCTTGCCCACAGCAGAGCGACCACCAAATGATCTTGGCGAAAAGAATTGCTGTCCCAAGCACCCTGCTCTTTCGGAATGTCCTACAAAGATATTTGGAAAGACGAAACGATCATTTACTTTGCGGCGTTTACTTCTGCAATAGGTAAGACACGTTATTTAACATGTTTAGGCCTATACTGTATTTACAACCATGCTGTAACAACTGTTGTTGAACATCTTCTGTGATAACAGAGTTGAACTTTATGGTTGGCTGCCAGTGTGCTTCAGTTGTGTGCCAGCATGTGTGACGCGCTGTATAGTTTGTCTTTATGGGAGGCTTGGTACTGTTGTCTGTATATGTGTAATAGCCTATGTCACAGAATAATTATAATGCACAGCGGTGTGGCCAGTAAAGCGATCATTTCATTGTACAGGACACTGGTGTTTTCTTGCTATGCACATGACAATAAGCACAGTAAAACTCTAAGGTAAGATTCTATTTGTGATGTGTAGGTGGCAAACAGTGTCAGTCATCTGAATTCTTAATTACGTATTTAATTGTTTTTGTTTTATCTATATAGGATCAGTAATTTCAGGAGGTCTGGGTTGTTTTAAATAACGTTGTTTTAAATTCCTTGCTTCCTTTCTACTTCTTTATTTCCTCCATACATTATTCCTTCCTTCCTCCCTCCTCTCTTCCTTCTTTCTTTCCATACTTCATTCCTTCCTTATTTCCTACTCTCCTGTTCCTTATTTCCTTCCGTTTTTCCTTCCTTTCTTACTTATTTCCCTCTGTCCTTTTTTCTATTTCCCTTTGTCAGGAAACTTTTTCAGTTGGATAGGACTGCAAAACATGCTGTTATTTCATACCCCAGTTTCCTAACACACAAGGAATTCAAATAAAGATCAAATAAAGATCTGATCAAATAAAGAATCAAATACGAGATCTCAAGTTTTAAAAGTTTTATTTGCAAGCAAGGAGTTCAGAACAATGGTTACATTCAGAACTGCACTGAGGAACTCCTCAGTGCTCAAAGCTTAAATACAGTTTTTTACACACACATCAATGGTCAGAACCTTAACCCTTTACAGCCATGTGGTGTTCACGCACCACTTCTGAGCGCTGATTGGCAAAGGCTGCTCCAAACAAAGATTCTCCACCAATAGAAAACATGTACATGTGCTGAGCTATTCTGCTCAGTAACTCAGGTTAGATCAAAGAAATGCACTTTGGATTCTTTTCCTGTTTGATGTTCTGTTTTCCTCATTATTTGGGCAGAGAAACTGGTTCAGGCCGGTTCTGTGACCTGTCTCTATCTCCAAGCGTAACAGTCACTGCCATCAGTAGCATACACCATCCTGTTATGTAAACCATCAGCATGCACACCTTTCTTCAGTACTTATCCTTTTAGTGAAGCATTCAAAAACAAACAGCATAAATTGATATGGAAACTTAATACAATTAATATATTGTAAAGATTGAATAAATGTATTTACAATATCTTAACATATATATATGTTCTTTTTACAGTGGGAACATTTCACAGTTTTTATATTTTATATCCCTAGTTCAGCGATTAGAGTGGTTTAAAACAGAAAAAGGTTCAGTGGAGTTTTGCAGCAGTAGCACTGAATGTGTCAATGTGGTGATGGCCTGACAATTGCCCTGTCTAACCAAGGGAGGTGCTACAGAAAACATTTTGGAACCACTAGTGTAATGTGAGAAGTATGTTATTTTAAATGTGGAATATGCAATGACTACCAGATCTGGTGAAACCAAACACGACTAAATGATTGGGTTGAGACTAAATTCACAGACACAAGATCAACATGTTTCCCAACAATACAAGAATGATTGGATTTGTAGTACCATGTAGTAACAATACACCCCAAAACAGCTCTGAACATAAAACACTAAATTGGAAAGTGATAAGCAGGTTGTAACATAGGAGGAAAGACATTAAAAAAGACAGCTAATTTAGATGTTGTAGATAATGGTTAACTCTGATAACCATAAACACCATAATGCTACAGCTCTAATCGGAAAAAAGTACTGCAGCATTTGTACTGCAGTGCCATTGTTTAAACTCTGCACACAACACAGTATTTGTTATGGTCTGTGCAAAGTTGATTTATACAGAAGTCTGCTAAGAATACTGCAACACAGTGGAGCTAAACCAATTGCAGCACAGTGAGGTAAGTGAAGTATACTAACTATGGTGTGAGATCACTGTTATATGTACAGTATTGCAGTCCCGAACACTATGAACATTAGATAGATTCATATTTATATCATATTTTATTTTATATATAAAACTTCCATAAAATGTCATAAATATGTTACATATGTTATGATATGTGGTGCTTTGGCCCAGAGGCAATGTTTCTTTCATTGGTGTGTGTTAAGATGTTGTAAATACATTTACTGAATCTTTAGAATATATTCATTGTATTAAGTTTCCATATCAATTTATACTGTTATTGAATGCTGTTATTGTGCTGTACTAAAAGGAAAAGTGCTGAAGACAGGTGTGCATGCTGGTGGATTACATAACAATATGATATGGACAGCACTCAATCAAATTTCAATCAAATTTTATTTATATAGCCCACATTTACAAAACACAGTTTGTCACATGGGGCTTCACAGGGTTGGTAACATCCTCTGTCCTTAGACCGTCAGCCAGGGTAAGGAAAAACTACCGAAAGAGAAACCCTTTCAACAGGGAGAAAAGAGAAAGGTAGAAACCTTAGGGAGAACCACAGGTGACGGATCCACTCCCTGGACGGACAGACGTGCAATAGATGTTATCAGAACATACATTGTACAAATACATAAAAACCAATGAAGAAAAAAAAGCTGCAGTAGTGGTAGTGGCAGTAGTCCTGTGCTCCTCCTGTTCACCGGTGGCACCGAGATCTCATATTTGATTTTTATTTGATTCATTGTGTGTTAGGAAACTGGGGTATGAACTAACAGCATATTTTACAGTCCTAACAGAAAAAGTTTCCTGACAGTGTGGAACCCCAGGGTTCACGTCCTGGGCAAGATCGAATCCCGGTTAGGGTGGTTGGTACCTTCCAGTGGACTCACCACCTGCAGGAAGGTTCAGGGGGGTTGGTACGATGCAGTGTGATTTGGGTGGCGACTGCTGCCCCCACGACCCGGTAATGGATAAGCGGATGAAAATGGATGGATGGATGGATGTTATGATATGTGTAGTATGTAGTACACAGGATGTATAATGAAATATAAAGTTCTGTGACTGTACTGTTTGATTTTTTTTAAATGAATTACAGAGTCCATCATACAGATGGAGTCACAGTCAGTGCTCCACCCAAAAGTCTGGAGAAGAGGACAGATGCTACGGGAAAACTCACCGTGTGGAGCAGGGCTGTTATAGAGCACATATGGTAAAAGTAAAATGTGTGTTTACTCTTACATGCAGCTCTGGATCTTTTGCAGATCTTTATCTAAGGAACCCAAAGTAAACAGTTCTAAAGGTCCAGAATATTCGTGTTGCTGGTTGCCTCAGATAAAATTCCAAATTACAGTTGTGTTCCAGAAAATTTTGAAATGTGTTCTTTGGCAAAGGGGAAATCTTTTTTGGCTGCTCTTTTGTGTTTTTGGGCAGCATTAGAAGAAGATAATCTTCTTTGCATCAGAACCAAAGCCAGGTTTCCCTGAGTTGCCACATCATCAGTAGTGGGTATACCTTTACTCTATCTTGTGGCAGAAATATGTAATTAAAAAACTTTAAGTTGAGAGTTAAGTGTATTTTATTTTGTGGTCTAGAATATAATGCAGAGTGTTGATTCTAATAGTCTACCTAGTTCTAAAGCAAGGCTGATGAAAAATGGCTTTCCGAGGAACTGGACCTACCTGATACCATATGCATTCAGAACTAAACCAGTAAAAAAAAGAGTTATAAATTGCTGTAAATTATTTGTTTTTTATAGTCATGTATCATTTACTCTTTACTCTCATACTCATTATGTTATTTTACTATTTTTTTATCTGGGTATGTTGGTAACTAATAATTTTGGAATGTATTTTTCTAGCTACTACTACATACGTTGACATAGATTAGATCATCATATTCAAAGTTATTGCTTCAGATCTCAACTTCTTCAAAAATAATTTAAAACACTACACTTGAAACAAATTTGTTCTATTCTCGTTGAACAAAGGACATTGAAATTACAATTGATTAAGTAAAAATTAAAATAAATTAGGTTTGCTATGTCGTCACTGCAATAACTTTTCGGGTCCCTCACTTTTAGCGCCACTGGATTGAGCGATTAATTGTTCATACAAACGAGAGCACTGAAATAAACAAAAATACGGGCGGTATTTTAAACTACTCATCTAAAATCGATATGCGTTATTTTCTAGCTTGTGATGCGCAGCCTCGGGCGGAGGGATGAGATTTGGGCCATCGTGGCTGCCGTAGCAGGAGAAGGAGGAGGAGGAGAGCATAAATGGTTCTTTGACGTGGAAAATTTCCGTGAAGTGAGTAACAGCAGCTGCCGCATTCAATTCCACGTTCTCCCACATTCATCTCAAGTCATAGACGGGGTTTTCCGGTGTGTCCCGGTCAGTCGTGGGTTCAGGGCAGGAAACAGACTCCAGTCTCCGTCCGACTGAGGCCTCGCTGGTTCCTCGCCTCCTACCTACAGTCATGATAAAAGCCATTCTTATGTTCAACAACCATGGCAAACCAAGGCTTTCCAAATTCTACGAGCACTATGTAAGTAACCTGATTTACTGGGTGTTGATGAAATGTATTTATGTGTTCATATTTTATAGAAGTATGCAACATATATAATCATGTTTTAAAAGATCATAAGAGATAAAGTTATATGCGCTAAAAACATATAACCTGCCTAAAATATAAATATGCTGCTTGTGGAAAATATAAAATGTATTGCATTTAAACATGCTTTGGAAAATGTGCAAATATGTAATCTGTGTGGAAGCATAAGCATGCTGCTTGGATCCTGCAATATAAAATACACAGACACTCTGAAACAGGAATTAAGGTAAACTCAGGATGTGTAGTGAAACATCTGATGCGACAGGATAGGCCTTGACCCTGGGTTAGAAGCTCAGGAGGTGTACGTGACAATAACCAGGTCTTGAGCTGAAGCCAGTGTGAGTGTGGAAAACAAAGAACAATAAGATCGTTTATCAAATATGATAACAAACAGGATGTCAATCTGACGTGCAACATCTGTGTATTTTGGGCAAGGGTCTGCTAATAAAAAGAGCCTGATCTTGTGAAGGGGCAGAATTCAGCAGTTAGTCTTCTGACTCTCCGTTGGATCCTCCCTGTGCACAGGCGAACTCGAGCAACGACTTTTGTCTTTTCTTTGTACTTTATGAAAGTTCTTGGTTAATACCGTTTGAGATCGATCAGCGAATCCGGGGTGGCAGAGGGCCACGACATGGGGAATTAACAGTTACACCATACATTATAAGTACTGTTTAACCTTCCTCTTGTGTTAGGGTCGGCACGATCCGTTTTATTTATGCATCAAGGCTTTTTGAATTGTCAGGAACCTCTACTTCAACAAGATAAAGCAAAATATATATATATATATTTTTCTCACTAAATTATAAAATGCTCTGGTGGAAATTATGACCTTTGTGTTGTTAGGGTATTATAACGACCCAGTTATAATAATACAATTATAGAGCAATAATTAGAGCCAAAATTGAAATCATAAATGCACTGTCAGCTGACACACTGACAGCCAGCTCCTCTCCTAATCATGTGACCTTTAGGGGATTCTGATTTTGCGTGGTTTTTCAGTATACCTCCACAAAAACAAAACTAACAAAGATGGGCATGTCCAGAGATGTAAAGTGAATTCACGCATTTGAGTGGCCATTTGACTTGAGTGCACATTTACAATTTACAGCATGCAAAAATTAGGTTCTGGCCAAGTTCTGGATCATGTCTTTGGTGAAAATGAGGGAGAGGACACAGAGCAGCATAGCGATTCAGATGAGCAGGTTTCTGAGGAGGAAGACAATGTGGAGTATCATCCAGAAGACACAGACAAATCTGATGAGTCAGATGAGGAGGTCACTGGTGCTGATGCTGCTCCTGCTTAAATATTCAAGCCAAAAAATCTTTTAGAGCTCAGTACCTCATGATGTACATGGCAGGGCAGCTGCTGCAAATGTTATCAAAATTAACCCTGGAATCACAAGGTTTGCTGTGACCAGAGTCAGTGACATCGAGACATGTTTTGAGCTATTTATGCCATTGTCACTAAAAAGAATCATCATTACTATGATGAACCTTGAAGGAAAAAAAAGTCCATGGGGACATGTGGAAAGACATTGATGAGGAATACCTGGATAATTTAATTGGTGTTCTTCTTGCTGGAGTGTACAGATCCTGCAGTGAAGCCACTGATACTCTATGGGGCGCATCGACAGGCAGAAATATTTTCTGGGAAACAATGTCACTTCAGACATTTGAAATGATATCAAGAGTCCTCAGATTTGACAACAGAGAGACCAGAGTGAGATCTGACAAGCTTGCTCCTATTAGTGATGTCTGGGAGAGATGAGTGCAGTTCTGTTGCTGGAAAAAAATCCTTTTTTTGCCTTTTCTTGATGTAAATATATATGGGTCGAAATTGACCCGTAACACCATAGATGTTACTTTAGTTATTAATATTAAAATGAAAAAAAACAAACAAACAAACAAATTTATTCAAAAGATGTGTTCTATACCCCTCAGTAATAGTCAGGTAACACAACAACCTTTTATTTATTAATATGATTCTCTTGAGGTTCATTTTACCATTTTTTAAAATTTTAAATCGAGTGGTATACTGACAGAAAAAGGCCCAGAGGCCCACACCAAAAGTATTAAAATCAATATTTTCATGGATAAGGAAGCCAAACAAGGTAACCAAGAGATGAGAAACAAATTGGATGATAGCTTATTGTTTTTAGTGTATTTTATAGCCAAACAAGGTAACCAAGAGATGAGAAACAAATTGGATGATAGCTTATTGTTTTTAGTGTATTTTATAGCTAATTTAATACATGGGTCAAAACCAAGCCATTAACATAAGAGATGATACCAGAAAGCTAACACAAGAGGAGGGTTAAATTCACTTTCCTGTTTGTATCTCTAAAAGAGTTATACACCGGGGAAGACATAGATATAAATCTAGTTTAATAAAAACAAATTATTAAGCAGAAATTAAATACACTATACATAAAAATGGGGGAAGGTTTTCCAGTCACAGACTATAGTTGCATTGGGTTTGTCTATGTTATAAAGGTGTCTTTGCAACTGATTTCTTATTATAGTTACATTTTCCAAAGTAGTACTGGTCCATGTCAGTATCCTTTGATTTTCTTCAGTACAACCTGATTTGTCCGACACATTAATTTATAGATGATGATGCAAAACTCAACCCACCAATAGGAAGCAAAAGGTCACTGAGTGATGTCGTCGATGCATTGTTGAGTGGCTGGGAAAAGAAAGCTCGGCTCTCATAAACATGATGCTTAAATCTACATAAAAGTGTGTATGACAGGTTAAGCCCGTGGTTCCCAAAATGGGGGGTGTAGTGCAGTTGCAGGGAAGGTACAGCAACTGCAGTGGGAAAATTGCACAGATTCCAATCAAGAAATTTGTAGGAATTTTAAGAAGTTGTTGTTTTTCACACTAATTCCACCAAGCCAAACT